>NC_084793.1:32995493-33299452 GCF_963169125.1 Humulus lupulus | reverse complement strand
CACCAAGCCAGAAAGTGCCCTAAAACTTTCCCCTTAGACTCCTCCATTTCCAACCTGAACCAAAAGCTTCCCTACTTTATTTTAAGTCCCAAATGAACCCAAAAACCATCTATACATGTCCTAGGGAAACCCTTGCCAAAAACTCCAATTGAAACTCAACTTTCAAACTAAAAACCCAACTAAAACTCAATGAGAAAACAGAGCAAGAAATACGGTTTTAATGGCTAAAAACTCACCTCAATCTCTATTTAGCATCCTTTTCAATGGTAGAACACAACCCTAGATTATCAAAGCTTGGTTCCCTGGCTTAGTTCCTCAAAAGATGCTTCAAAAATCAAAGAGAAAATGGAAGAAGAAGATGATCGGGAGAGGAAGATGAAGCTATGCTCTGTTTTGGTTACTTCCGCAGCCATCTAATGGCTACTATATATCCTTTTAGGGTGAAAAGACTAAAATACCCCTAGATCATTTCAAATCCTCTTAAGGCCACCAAGGGCAAAACTGTCAATTCCCACCTATTTCGTTAATTAAAATTAACACCCTCAAATTCCCGCTATTCTCAAAAATTCTCGAATGCCAATAAATCATATCCCATTACCATTTAATTCCCGATAATGTTCTAATCACCAAATCACCCCGAGACTCACCCTGAGCCCCGAACTTAATCCTGTTATGACCAGCCCGAAAACTTACATTCCATGATCGTCTCAAGTCGAATGGCTCAAACCAATCCACATACAATGTAGTATTATTTATAACTCACCCACATGCATGAAAATACACAATTACGCCCTCAACTGGTCAAATTACCAAAATGCCCTTATAATTAAAAATGAATCCATATTCATGCATTTATCATCATATTATAATATAATTCACATAAACCTGCATATAATCATTTAATAACATAATAAATCAATTATGGCCCTCCCAGCCTCCTAATCAAGGTCCTAAACCTTATTAGGGATTTTGGGGCATTACAGGAAGGCTCTCGGGAAATTTTATTTTGAATAAGAGAGGCTGAATTTCAATCTTTCATAAGTTTTAAACCAAATTCTTCAATCATTAATGTTGCTGCCAAATTATGAATCAAGTGTTTCACCCTTTAGTGCATGCACAACTTTTCCTAAACAATTCCAATCACCAAAAATCAAGTAGACCTTGGTCCTCAAGCTTAAATAATGTCTCCATAAGTCACTTAGTGATTCCCTCTCCACTAATGTAGACAAACACCACACCAAAGATCAATAGGACTTTATCAAGCCTGTAATGATAGGCTCGGGTGAAGGTAAGATAAGAGAGATAATTTTTTGGCTCAAATCACCCTAAACACCTCAATCTTTCTAGGACCTAAATACATAAATGCACACATTAATTTCCCCCAAAGAAAACCCCACAACACAATATAAATCTTGCCACTAGCCTTTATTTCTAACATACAAAGACAAGGACAAAAACTAAAACTAAAACAACTTTTTCTTTTATTTGAAGAGTTACACCCCCCCCCCCCCCCAAACTTATTTACAAACATACACACTTTTGAAATATTTTTTCTTCTTCTTCTTCGTTTCTCTCTCGGCTTTGTGCTGGTGCGATGGCAGGAGGATCCAAGATCAAGAAGAAGTGTGGTAGACCGAAGCATGGCCCTTCTTCTTCAGAGGCGCCGAGGAAAGTTAAATCGATGGTGGAGTTAATTGGAGTGGAACCAGTGTTGTTCTCAGAGGATGAAGAACCCATTTAGAATGAAGATGGGAGTGGGATAGCAAGAAAAACAGAGGTTCTTTCTCCTTCTGAATTGCAGCGCAGGACTCAGATCAGGGTTCAATTTTCCCATCTGTTGGAAAAGCGTGAAGCTCAACGCAGTGGTAAGGATCTGGTTATCCCTAATTCTCCTTCTATTCCTAAATCAAGTAAGGTGAATATTCCAAATAGTCTAGGAGGAGATACTGGTTTGGCAACACAGATGAATGAACTTGTTAAAATTGATATGGAAGATATTGTTGAGGAGGTGAATTACTGAAGTCCATCATTAGTTTGCTATGTGTTAGGAGCCAATCCTCCATTGTCTGTTCTTGAAGGATTTTGTCAATGTATTTGGAAGAATATGGGGATTGACAAAGTGGCTGGGCTAGGACAGGGGGTCTATATCATGAGATTTAATACAGTGGAGTAGAGAGACTTTGTTTTGAATAATGGAATCATGTTCTTTGACAAGAAACCTCTGATCATGAAGCCTTGGAATTCAAATGATGATTTTAAGAAGGAAGATATGCAACAAGTGCCAATTTGGATACAGTTGACCAATCTTGATCTGAAATATTGGGGTGAGCAGTTATTGTTCAAGATTGTGTCTCAAATTGGGCAACCATTAAAGATAGTTCCTGTAACAAAATCTAAGGAGAAGCTTAATTTTGCAAGAATAATGATTGAGGTGCCTATAACTCAATCTTTTCCTAGCATTATAAGTTTTATTAATGAGAAGGATTTCCAAATGGATGTGATGGTGCACTATGAATGGAAACAGATTGTTTGCTCACATTGTAAGGGATTGGGACATGAATCTACTTTGTGCAAAAAGCAAAATGGGTCAAAAGTTTGGATACCAAAAGTTCAAAGGCAGGTCTCTACTAAACAGGACACTATGCTTAGGGTTTCTGTAATGTCAAAGGGAAACGAAGGAAGATAGATGGTAGTATTTGCCACAGGGAAGGTGTTGCTGAAAACTTAAGTAATACATTTCAGGTTCTAGCTGAAACTAATCTAGCAACAAAGGATACTAAACAAGGAATTGATATCACTGGAGGAGGGGGAGATCCTCCTACAGTGAATGGATAAAATCCTATCATGGAATGTGAGGGGGTTGAACCAAACTCAGAAGCAACATGAAGTCAAAAAATTTATTTTGACTAAAAAAATTAGTTTGGTTGGACTCCTTGAGACTAGGGTTAAGGCTAAGAATATGGGAGCCTTATTCCTAAACATGTTTAAGGATTGGTGTTTTACTTCAAACAATGCGTGGTTTAATAATGGCAGAATTTTATTGGCTTGGAATCCTAATGTCTTCTCTGTGGATATTCGGGTTTGTTCAAGTCAATGCATTCATTGTTGGGTGGTACCTCAAAATGGTTCAAGTGGTTTTTTCTGTACATTTTTTTATGCCTTTAATGATGAGGAGGGTAGGAGAGTTTTATGGCAACAGATCAGAGATATGCAGATTATGGAGCCATGGATTTTGCTTGGTGACTTCAATGCTACCATTAATAAGGATGAAAGAATTGGTGATAGAGTGAGGTCTCTCTATTCTGAATCTTTCTATAACTGTTTCCTTGACTGTGATTTTCTTGATATCCCTTTCCACGGTTGTTTCTTCACCTGGAATAACAAGCAAATTCCTCCTAACCGCATTATTGCCAAGCTTGATAGAGTTTTGGGTAATTCAACCTAGTTGGCAAAATTTCCTCTCGCGCATGCTTGTTTCTTACCGGAGGGTATTTTTTATCACTCTCCAGCAGTGGTTTCCCTGAGTAAGGATATGGAGTTAGGGAAGAAGCCTTTTCGTTATTTCAAGATGTGGCAAAAGTTTAAAGATTACCATCAGTATGTTAGGGAGGCGTGGTGTAATCTGGTGCAGGGCACTCCTATGTTCAGAGTTGTGGCTAAACTCAAGAGAGTTAAATTTTCCTTGAAGAATTTGAATACTTGTATAGTTGGTGATATCAGTACCTCTTATTTTCAATCTGAGCAGTTACTTCATCAAGTGCAGCAGCAGGTAAATGGTGACCCTCATAATGCTCAGCTTATTGCTGATGAATTGAGGTACAGGCAGGAGCATAACGCCCGTAGAGAAGCTTATATAGATTTTTTGTGGCAAAAGGCAAAGATGACTTGGTTGCAATCTGGGGATGCGAATACTCAAGTCTTTCATCTGAGGATTAGGCAACGTAGGTTGCAAAATTCTATCATGGCCATTCATGATGAGCAAGGTAAATGGCATGATACTCCAATGGGAATTCAAAATGCATTTCTGGAGTATTATCAGAATCTTTTGGGTGGGAAATATCAGAGACGAAGGAAAGTGCAGCACTATGTTATGAATGAAGGTCCTGTTCTGTCCAAAGCTAATATTCAAACTCTCTTGCAGCCTTTTGAGAAAGATGAGGTTAGGGCTGCCATCTTTGAAATCCCTGGTGACAAAGCTCCTGGTCCGGACGGATTTAGTAGTTATTTTTTTCAACATCATTGGGACCTAATTGGAGAGGAGATTGTGAGGCAGTTCTGTCATTTCTAACTACTAGGAATTTATTGAAGGAGATAAATGCCGCAACAATCACTCTAATTCCTAAAAAAAAAAATTCCCCAACAGTCTTAGTGAGTTCCAGCCTATATCTTGTTGCAATGTGCTTTATAAAGTGGCTGCCAAACTCATATGTACTAGACTGAGACATGTTTTGCTTGATATAGTTGCGGATAATCAAGGAGGATTTATTCAAGGAAGATATATTGGGCATAATATTATGATTTTCCAAGACTTAATTCGGCACTATGGAAGGAAAGGAGGAAAACTGAATTGCATTTTAAAGATGGATATGCGGAAAGCTTATGACACTTTGGAATTGGATTTCCTTAAAGAGATGCTTGTAGCTTTTCATTTTCCTCCTCATTTTATTCAGCTGATCATGACTTGTGTAAGATCTTCTAAATTCTCAATCATGTTAAATGGGTCTTTACATGGTTTTTTTAATGCTAGTTGGGGTTTGAGGCAAGGAGACCCCATGTCTCCTCTTTTGTTTGTCTTGAGCATGGAGTACTTATCTCGTATATTGAAAAAAAATTGCTAAGGACAAAGATTTTCAGTTTCATGAGAGATGTGCGAAGCTTTAGCTCACTCATCTATGCTTTGCAGATGATGTGGTGCTATTTTTGCATGGGGATTTTAAATCAGTGTACAAACTTCTGCAAGGTTTTGAATTGTTCTCTCACACCTCGGGTCTTCAAGCTAATATTAGCAAATCTGAATTCATTGGTTCTAGTATATCTGATGAGGAGGTTCAAAGAATTCTCATGGTGTCCAATTTGAAGAGAGGTAAACTCCCTTTTCGTTATCTTGGTTTACCAATTAATGCGAAAAAAATCTCTGCTAGTGATTGTGAAAGTATAATTGATAAAATGGTGGCTAGAATTCGGAAGTGGAACTGGAAATCTTTATCTTTTGCTGGGAGACTTACCCTTATAAACTCAGTGTTGATTTCTGTGCACTCTTACTGGTCTCAAATTGTAGTGCTCCCTAAGAAAGTTTTCAACAGAATGAATGAGATATGTAGAGCTTTTCTTTGGAAGGGTGAGGCTAATTATGGAGGCCCGGGTTGTGTTGCTTGGGATGATCTGTGTAAAAGCAAGAAAGAAGGAGGATTAGGCATCAGAAATATCTCAATCTGGAATATTGCAGCTTTGGGGAAATTCGTTTGGGCTATCGCCACCAATAAGGAGAGTTTGTGGATCAAATGGATACATTCAGTCTATCTAAAAGGAGAGAGATGGTGGGAGTATGAGGCTCCTTTAAATTCCAGTTGGTATTGGAAGCAATTGGTCACTGTTAAAAGCAGAATGAAGAACTATTTTTCCTATCCTACCTTTATCTCTATGATTTATCGGATTCATGAAGTGTATGACAAGCTTTTGAACTTGACTGGGAATGGGATGTTTTGGACAAGAATTATATGGAGTGCTTGTGTTGTTCCTAAGCATGCATTCATTACTTGGTTAGCTAAATTGAATAGATTGAAAACAAGAGATAGGCTTCACCACATGGGGATAGTGAATTCAGATAGTTGTCTGATATGTGATAATGCTCCAGAAAACAACTGCCATTTGTTTTTCTCCTGTTATTACAGCAAGAAATGCATCATGGCAGTAAAGCTTTGGCTGGGGTGGCTCTCGAATGCTGAGAATATTCATGAGCTTCTGAGATGGATTGCCAGAGGAAAACACCTGGCTCTCTTCAGAAGGTGGATTTTTGCTTCTGGTTTAGCGGCAACTACATATCATTTGTGGAGGGTTAGAAATCTTGCCTTATGGGAGGATAAAGTTCAGAGTATTGATTGTACAGTTAGGCATATTAAAAGGGATGTTAAAAATAGAGGTTATAATTTTATGAAAAATAGAGTTTCTGAATCAGATAAAATCTGGTTTAGGGATTTAGTTGTATAACATCTGTTGGTTCTTTATTTGTTGGGTTTCCCTTATTGGGAGTATATAGGTTGTATTGGTGTTTTTTCTATAAATAAATTTGCTTACTTACCAAAAAAAAAAACATACACACTTTTTGCTTTCTTTTTCTTTTCTGATTTTTTTTAGATGCTTTGATGCAAGAGAGTACACTCTTTAATTTTTTTAATGAAAATAAATAACTAGATGGCAAGAGAACAAGAAAATTGAGAACACACTCTCCCCCAAAACTTAAAATCAACATTGTCCCCAATGGTGAAAACAAGCGAAAGAAGAAAAAGAAAACGCTCACCCAATTTTCTCTCACCCACTCAACTCAACTCAACCCCCCAAAATGCACAAAAAATAAATCCTAGAAAGACTAAGGTGCAAAAAGGGTGTGGTGAAAAGAGGTGATTATATATATGTAAAGCTAGGCTAATGAGTGGCTAAGAAAGAAAAGTGACACTTAAGCTCAATGGGGTGACTAGGGATAAATATGTATACAAGGTAGGCTGCAAAGGCTCAAACGGTCCAAGGATGGCCTAAATCATGTCATCGGTGTGGTGTTGTATAGGATTTTGCCTCAAAGAAAATCACAAAGTAATTCTAGAAACTTAAACTCTCACAAGAAACTAGCTCTTTCGAGGGTCTCAAAAATGTTTAATCAAGCTATGCACATACTAAAAAGAGAAACACTCTCATCAATCAATTGCTAGCAACATTCACACCCAAATAATTTAGTTTAAAAGTTAAGAAAGAAATACATTCAGCTTAAAAGTGTTACAAAATTGTCATTGAGCCCCCTAGTTAAACACGAACAAAAGCAAAGAGTATCCTTAAAAAGATTAACTAAACAACAGGACAAGAACATAACAATCATCAAGACAACACATAAGAAATACAAAACAATAGACAATGAAAGGTATTGACCACAATTTTGGCCAACAACGAGTAGACGTCAAAATGACAATAAGCCTTGAATAAAAAATACGACACCAATAATTTTATAGTGGTTCAGCCCTAATTTATTGGTAATAGCCTAATCCACTTGGAGTTGTGATATACATATCCTACACTTAAGATCATATGAACTTGAGTCAACTGAGTTTCTTAAGTGTAAGTAGAAAAATACAGAGTTTCTCTCTCTAAACTTTCTCAGAAAAATCCCCAAGAATGCCCCAAGTAACAGTCCCAAAACTAGAGAGTTTTTCTCAGTTTAAAAAGATCAGATCCCCCTAAATGATGCCATGAGCCATTTATTTATAGGCTCATGGATCGTACATTAGATATATCCCTTTGACCGGGTCCTTGGTTCTTCCAACAGACTTTAAGTAATAAAATATAAAAGAATTTAAATTACAATAATATAGCTATTATTCCGGGATATCTGAGAGATTCCCGCGGCAGTTGAGAATGATTTGGGTTGAAGCTGTTACTGCGGCTTTTTTGAAGAGTCACTAGACGGTAACTTCTGAGATTCTGATCCATGGACCAACCAAATCCATCCCCGAAGTGACTGATCAGCCAAGATAACTCACCGGTCGACATAGGCAAGCACCTCTCGTCGGCATAGGCAAAGCACACCTCTAGCACACCTCTGGTCGATATAGGCAAAGCATTCCTATAGCACACCTCTGGTCTAGCATGACACATCTCTGGTCTAGCATAACAAATGACTGGTCGGGCAAAATACTCCATTGGTCGGCCAGAACATTTTACTGGTCAGTCAAAAATATTTATCGGTCGGACAAAAATTCTACCTGGTCGGTCAAATCACTTCCAAACCAGATAAATAATTTTCATGACTAGTATCTCAACCCCGAAGAGCCAATACATTTATTTATTATTAATGTGCCATTTACTGACCATGTATTGCCACTTGTCACTTGTGATTGCCACGTCATCGCACTAAAATTTTGGGGATAACAAAAGGTAAACAGCAAGATAGTTCAAAACAGGAATTAAGTACAGAATATTAAATACAAATCAAAAGGTGGGTTAAAGAGGCCTCCTCCGCCTAGTCCTCGGAAGCAGCATCTGAAGGACTAGGGTCATCATGAACAACTGGAGCGGTCCAAGCCTCCAAGATGGAGCTCGGGGACACTAGAAATACAGCAGTCGATTTGGTGAAGTTTCACTGAAGGGACTTGATGAGCGCGACATCCCACTGTTTAGCGTACTTCCAGTAGTCATGCTGCTGAGTTTCCAGGGACACCAACCGCCCAAGAATTTTGCTCTGCTGAGCAAGGAGGTCAGTGAGTGCAAGAGCAAGGGGCAGAGCTGGTGGAGGCATGGTGGATGGCCCAGCTACTGAGGCAAACGCACGACTCTGACCAATGATAGTGAAGTAGATGTCCCGGCACTCGAAGAGTACATCCTTTGGGGAGGCAAAAGGCACCCCAGCACTAATGCACAATTGTGTGATGAGTTATGGAAAGAATAACTTTGTCTTTTTCTTTTTTGCACAGCTAAAAATCTGCATGGAGATCAACTGGCCCACATTGATACTCAAGCCAGCCAGCATATAGTATAGTAGGAGCACCCTCTCCTTGGACACCGTAGTGTCATGCGTGGTGGGCAGTAAGCGACATTTGAGAAAATTTAACCACACTCCAGCTTCTGGAAAAATAGAGGTGTGCAATAGAGTGCACACATCGCCAGAAGACATACACCACTGAGTGTCGGGGGCTGCGACATGTTGTAGCGCCTTGTGTGAAGTGGTCAAAACCATCTCATTATATGCAGCGCCCTCAACACTAGCTAACCCAAAGAGTGAATTAATAGCCTCACCAGAAAAGGAGACAACCTTGCCTTGAACAATCACTTCAGAATTCTCAGAAGAGGTGATGTGGGCATAAAACTCTCGCACCAATGGGATGATAGCATGTGCCGACTTGTGGCAGAAAACCTCCCAATCATGGTGCTCAATGACACTACTGATAAATTCTGGCACCTTAATAGTGGTGGGTAAGAATCCTTTTTCTGGGAGAAACTTCTTGGTTTTAATGGATTCATACTATGCCTTGGCCTAGGCAGAAACAAACTTTTTAGTGGGGCCTGAAGGGACCGAGTTTTTCTAGGTGGATAGGGCCAGTATAGAACTAGGTGCTGGCTGGGAGGCAGCTTTGGTGGAGGAGGAGGCATTTTTTTTCTTGGGGGTAGGTGCGGCGAATGTGGGTTTGGCGGCTCTCTTGGATTTGGGTCGGGTTGGTGTTGATTTGGTGGCTAGTGGGGGTAGGAGCATTTATAGTGGCTAGGGAAGGTAGGAGTAATGGGGTAGTGGCTGGTTTGGATTTCTTTTTGGTTGGTTGTGGGAGAAAGGTTGGTTTAGATTTTGGTTTGTCTGGTGGAGGGACAGTGGATGGTGGGGTAGATTTGGGGATAGTGGTTGGTGGCGGGGTAAAGGTTGGTTTGGGTTTGTGTCTCTGGGCTCGTGTTTTAATGGTCATTTTGGAAAAAAGGGAGCAGCTAAATCACAAGGCAGCCACACAACAAAATGAATAGGCACCCACACACTGAATATATCTACTGGGAAAGTTAGAGCACCAAAGTAACAAAGCAGTACAACGACATCTGAATAAGACAGCTCACAACAGTAGGTCATCCCCCAAAATGCCAATAGAACACAGCTCAACCAAACAATATAACAGTCCCTGAACAATAATCACAACAAATTTTTCCAATGGATGACCCCAAAATTAAGCACTAGCAATGAACCCAACTCAGCACAAATAGGCACACTCAATAGACAAAGGCAAAGAAGATAATACCCAAAATGGAAGTTCTAGACCAAGAGAGTGTTGGTCGGGGCTGAGCAAAATTTTTGAAAACCAGTGTAACTCACAATGGAGGAAAATTGTTAACTGGTCCGAGGCTTGATTTGGCGTATAGTCGGCACTGGCTAAGGCTCAGTCGAGCCCGGATGCTCCTGGGATGTCGAGTGGTGTTAAGCGAAGGGGTTGGGTGGTGAGAGCATGCGGGAGGGCTGGTGGAGTGGTGTGGTGGGGGCTTTGGCTTGGAGACGCCTAGGCTCGGACTGGGGGTGCGGCTGACCAAACTGGCAGTTGGCTCTCGGATGACAGAGGTGAGAGCGGGGCAGAGGCACACCTGGGGCCTTGATCGTGGACTGTGCTAGAGGTGCACAGGGCCGAAGGGACCCGAGAAAATGGCACCTGGGTGCTACGCCTCTGTGTGGTGCGCCTGGGTTCCAAGGCTTGGAGACGCCTGGGTACCTAGGTGGGTTGGTCGCGTCTGGGGCTTCGCGGGCGTGTGAGTGTGATGGTGATGGAAGGTTCGCGCTCACTCGTTCGAGCGGCCGTGGGTGGAAAGGGCCGAAGGGTCGCTGAAAGGGTCTGGTGGTGGTGAGGGCACGGTTTCGTGGAGCTGTGAGGTGGGTGGCTCTCAGTCTGGGTGGCGTCGATGGTGATGGAAATAATGAAACTGGTTTGAGTAGAGGGTGAAGGGATTGGAAAAATAAAATGGGTTAGGGTAATAGATATACATATACATATATGCTCTATATAATATATATTTTACTGATAATATATAAACAAATATATATTTCGTATAATTGATATTATATATATATGGGTGCACTCTTAAGGGCTACTACCCATGGATGGTTACTTTAATATTAACCATTGGATTAAGATCAATAGTCCATATTTATAGTTGTTAATTAATATTTCTAAAAATAAATTTTGTATATATATAAATACATATAGCATGTTCTTTATATATATAAATATATTAATATATATATAAATATAGTATCATATAGAAATATATAAATTTATTTTTTTCGAATGAACCCACAGCCCAGAATTGAGCCTGCCCAGATTTCCACCATTTTGCATAAGTCTTGCTTCAGCAACCCAAATTTGATGTAACTCCCCTTTTTTTGGAAATATTTGCATGCATTGTGTTGAAGCAAAACTTTCGCGAAACCATCAGACTCCCAAAGTTACTACCAAAACACCATTTGCTTGCTTTCGTGACACCTGAAACACCAAAATACACATAAAACCACTCAAAAAAACATCACAATAAAATGGAATTAAAATTACAAAAATTAAAAATAAAATAGAAATTATTCAAAACACTTATATATATTTTTTCTTTTCTTTTCTTTCTTTTTCTCCTCATTTTTTTCTACACTTTTATTTTGCACTTTCTTCTTGTTGGGTTGTCTTTCAATTAGTGCCTGAATCACTTGACAACCCAAAACAATAACACCTTTAAGGATCCTCCAAAGTGATGGAGGTCTTCTCACGGTCGACCTCACCTCTCCAATAATGTTTCACACGCTGCCCATTCACTTTAAACTCCCTTCCGGATTGATCTTCCCGAACTTCAACTGCTCCAAAGGGGTAAACTTTCACAACTGTGAATGGGCCTGACCAACAGGACTTCAACTTGCCAGGAAACAACTTCAAGCGCGAGTTGAAGAGTAACACTTTCTGCCCCTTCTCAAATACTCGAGCTTGAATTTTATGATCATGCCACCTCTTATTTTTCTCCTTATACAACTTAGCATTTTCGTAGGAGAACAACCTCATATCTTCCAGCTCATTTAACTGTAACTTTCGAGCTTCTCCAGCAGCTTAGAGATCCATATGCAACTTCTTAGTGGCCCAATATGCCTTATGCTGCAACTCAACAGGAAAATGGCAAGCTTTTCCAAAGACCAAACGATACGGTGACATTCCCAAAAGGGTTTTGAAAGCCGTTCGATAGGCCCAAAGAGCATCATCCAATCGCTGAGACCAATTCTTTCTACTAGGATTCAGCACTTTCTCTAGGATTCCCTTAGTCTCCCTATTGGTTATTTCTGTGTGACCATTTGTTTGAGGGTGGTAGGTTGTAGCAATCTTATGTTTCACACTATATTTGGCTAACAAAGCTGCCAAAATATTATTCACAAAGTGGGTGCCTTCATCACTTATAAGCGCCCTTGGAGTGCCAAAACAGGTGAACACATGCTTATGTAGGAACTTCATGACCACCTTGGAATCATTAGTAGGACTTGCCACTGCCTCAACCCACTTAGAGACGTAGTCAACCGCTACCAAGATATACAAATTTCCAAATGATGATGGAAATGGCCCCATGAAGTCGATTCCCTAAACATCGAACAATTCCACTTCAAGGATGTTATTCAAAGGCATTTCACTCCTTGCTGAAATTTTTCCAACACACTGGCAGTGGTCACATCTCTTAGAAAATTCATGAGCATCCTTGAAGATAGAAGGCCAAAAGTACCCCGATTGAAAAACCTTAGTGGTTGTCATTTGCCCACCAAAATGTCCACCATAAGGAGCTGAATGACAATGACAATGCTTTAGTATGCTAGAAACTTCATCCTCGGGCACACAATGCCTCATGATTCGATCTGAACATTGCATGTAAAAATAAGGCTCATCCCATTAATAAAATCTCACATCATGAAAAAATTTCTTGAGCTGCTGCCTATTCAAATCAGGTGGCTGCAAACTAGTCACCAAATAGTTGACAAAATCAGCGTACCATGGTGTAGTGACTTGGTTCACAACCAACAATTTTTCATCGGGGAATGTCTCTTTAATAGGCTCTTCATTTTGCTTTTCACTTCCAACTTCAAGTCTAGATAAATGGTCATCCACTTGGTTCTCCATTCCTTTTCTATCCATAATTTCCAAGTCAAATTCTTGAAGAAGCAACACCCATCGAATAAGTCTTGGCTTAGCATCCTTCTTGGCAATTAGATACTTGATCGCTAAATGATCTGTATAAACCACCATTTTAGTCCCCACAAGATAAGCTCTAAACTTGTCAAAAGCAAACACCACTGCCAAAAGCTTTTTCTCGGTGGTGGTATAGTTCAATTGAGCATCGGCTAATGTCATGCTTGCATAGTAAATGGAATGAAAAACCTTCTCTTTTCGCTGCCCAAGTACGGCACCCACAGCAAAGTCACTAGCATCGCACATCAACTCTAAGGGAAGAGACCAATCTGGGGCTACAATGATGGGTGTGGTGATAAGAGCTTTCTTCAAAGTCACAAATGCTTCTTAACACTCATTTGTGAACTCAAATGCTCGATTTTGCTCAAGTAAGGAACAAAGGGGCTTATAGATCTTCAAAAAATATTTTATAAACCTCCTATAGAAGCCCGAGTGTCCCAAAAAGCTTCTAATCCCCTTGACTGTAGTAGGTGGTGGTATGTAATGACCCAACTATTTCTAAGACCTTGAACCATTAAAACTACTAGACATAGCTACTACTTTGAATAAAACACACATAAGAAATAATAATAACTTTATTAAAACTCCAACATAAATATTGTGCAAATTTCAAAGTAAAATATAAAATGTGGTATGGGTACCCATTGTTTAATAAAACATTAAAAACATAGCTTTAAATCAATTGTTCAAAAACTAGATGTGGAATTACAAAAGAAACATAATTCAAAAGACTAAAATAAACGTCATCCTCGATCGACACTCAATCCGTTCATCCTCAACACACATGCCAAGCTTCCAAGAATCCTTCCGCCTCCATATCTATTTTCCTGCATCACACTAAAAATAAAGGAGTGAGCCTAATGCCTAGCAAGGAAAATCTACTAATCAGTCATATAACATAAAACATAAACACAAGAATATATCAAAAACATATACTATAAAACATATATCACAACTCTAACCCATGTCCATGGAAAACATTGGGGTTTGCTAGCTAAGCAACTATAAGCCTCAAAATACATTGAGGTTTGCTAGCTAAGCAACTATGAGCCCCAAGCAACATAAAAACATTGGGGTTTGCTAGCTAAGAAACTATAAGCCTCAAAATACATTGAGGTTTGCTAGCTAAGCAACTATGAGCCCCAAAGACTACAAAACATATTCATATATATCATAACATATCATAACATAACATAACATATTATAACATAAACATAAACACATAAAATCTATCCTATTTTCCTTACCATCACCGGGATATTTGAGAACAAGGATGGAATTTGGAACACTCCTAAAACCAAAAATAAGAATGGTGAGTATTTCTAAAGATAAGAGATTATAAAGAAGAGAACTATACCACAAAGACGAAGCTTACCGAAAAGAAACCTTAATTTCAAAGAACTTAAATACCTAACCAAGAATTAAAAACAATAAGTTAGGATCTTAATGAAAACTAAAGACAACTAAGGAATTAAATAGAAATGAACTTAAGAATAAGAATACCTTTTGACGTACTAGAACCGATCTACACCTTGATATTGAAAATACACTATATATCTCACTTCCCAAGTGTTTATAAAGCTTAGGATGATAAAGCTTTTATCCCAACCCAAGTGTTTATCACTCTATAGTAACCCTATCAGCTTGAAAGCTCTGAACACAGCTTGAAGAATGAGAAAAATGGCTGGGTACTAGGTCATATTTATAAAGTTCAAGGAGAGAAACTACCTCCTTTTAGCTTGAATAAAATAATGAATATTAATTGACAAATATTTTAATATTCGTTCAACGGGTGCTTAAGACTCAGTCAAAAACGTTCAGAGGCAAGTTAAGAGGTTAAGGCTATTTTTAAAATTGAAAAACCAAAATTTCAAAAATACATAAGTGGGGTCGATATATCGCCCCCTATAGGCGATATATCGCCTCTCCCAGTATTCCCGAGGCTGGTTCGATCGTTCGTGCAAAGTCGACGTGTTTTTCATATCTTTCGTAGGCGATATATCGGCCCCTATGCTGCAATATATCGGCATACGCGAATATATTAAACACGTAATTTCACTTTTTCAGGATAATTTGAATTGATTAATCAAGTTTGACTGAGTAATACGTGATTCCAGCAAGTTCTGGAAGGGTGTAGAGCTTCTAGAAACTTCTATTTTTGAATTATCCACTTAAAATGCTTAAATCCTCAAATAAACAAGATTGTGACAAGTTTCATGCTCTTAATGGTCTTGGAAGATTCCAGAGTTTCTAGAACTTTCTTTTATTTAAACTATAATTAAATCCTTAAATAATCATGCACTCGACAAGCGTCATGATCTTATTAATTCTATCTAAACCTTATAGTATAATAAATGACATCTTTATAATCAGCTATATTAATCAAACCTTATGTTATAATTAATATTCTTAAACAATAGGTTAAACTTATAAAATCTATAAGTGTTGCTACAAGTGTTCAACTAAGTCCCGGCTTGAACCAAAAATCACAGTAACTATCATACTACTACTACTACTACTACTGCTGCTGCTGCTACTACTACTACTACATGGTAATTTTACTATCTAACTAGCTAAGTAAAGTTCTGAGACTCTACATGGTAATTTTTCAATGACTTCTAGCTTTTCTCTATCCACCTCTATTCCCTTGTTAGAAATTCTATGGCCCAACACAATGCCTTCTTGCACCATGAAATTGCATTTTTCCTAATTGAGTACCAAGTTTGTTTCTTCACATCTAGCCAAGACTTGCTCCAAGTTAGCCAAACAAGTGTCAAAGGACTCCCCAAATACTAAGAAATCATCCATGAAGACTTCAAGAGACTTTTTCACCATATTTGAAAATATCGCCATCATACAACGTTGGAAAGTGGCGGGGCATTGCACAGCCCAAACGGCATCCTTCTAAAGGCAAAGGTGTCATAAGGACAAGTAAAGGTAGTCTTCTCTTGGTCTTCTGGCGTGATGGAAATCTGATTATAACCTAAATACCTGTCAAGGAAACAATAAAACTCATTTTCCGCCAACCGATTAAGCATTTGATCAATGAATGGCAGCGGGAAGTGGTCTTTCCGAGTAGCCTTATTCTACTTTCGATAGTCCATACAAACATGCCACCCCGTCACTTGTCTTGTGGGAATCAACTCATTATTTTCATTAGCCACCACCGTGACTCCACCTTTCTTAGGAACACACTAAATTGGGCTGACCCAAGAACTATCTGACATTGGGTAAACAATTCCATAATCAAGCCATTTAATTATCTCTTTTCTAACAACTTCCTTCATGATAGGATTAAGCTTTCACTGCTGCTCAACAGAATTATTGTTAGGAAAAATAGTCTTGCCTCAATGGAAATGGTAAGATAATTACAACTCTAAACAAAATATTACAAATAAATATTTATTGATTAAATAAATTTACAACTCTATGACTGAAAATACAAATAAATAAAAGAAGAAGTAGAAGAAGAGTAATAGAGAAATACAACTCTATGCAAAATCATACAAATAAAGTGAAATGTTTGAAAAAAGAAAAGAAGATTACAACTCAAAACAAGAAATACAAATAAACAAAAGAGAAGAATATGAAGATGAAGAGAAATAGAATAGAAAGAAAGAACAAGAAAAAAAAATAGAAACAACTCTCACTCACACTACCAAAGTGAAGAGTGTTGGGGATCACCAACTTGAACAATGTTTGAAACATCTGTCCAAAAGCTTATTTCCCCCTAACTCAAGCACTAAGGGATCTCTCACAGATTTTTGGAAATGCTTTCTGGAATAATCAAGCCTCAAGGTGTTTCTAGCCAAGTGCTCTAATGGATAGAAATGTGTGTCTTTCAAGTGAGCAATAGGCTCCTATTTATAGAGTTTTGAGACACCCTTTGAATTTCAAATTCCACCAACCCCCATGGCTGTTACCAATGATTAATTGGATGTTTATGGAATTAAAATAGAGATTTGGGAGTTACTTGGCTATTGGAAACGTTCAAAATTGGATAAAATCGAAGTTTGAAAAATGATGTCAGCCGCTTAGGCCGCAGCCCACGATGTGTTTTTTCCTCTTGGGTCGCGGCCTAAAAAACTCAGGCCGCGGCCCAAGACGTTTTTTCAGCAACCAATTTTCCAACTTTGCCAAAACGTTCCAAATTCATTCCCACTTGATTTTGTAACTTCCATACACATTATGGGAGTTAAAATCACATCTCCAATAGTCATATCTCTTATGACTTTAAGAAATTCATCTCAATGTTGTGTAGCAACAAATTTACACAATAATGGGTAATATTTGGAAGTTACAAATTTGTAACACCAAATATGTTACATATTTTGGATATTTCACATATATCTAAATAATGTAACTCTCTATTATATGTTACAATATGTGACACTCTATGTCACATTTATTTAATCTAAAACATTATATTATAAAATAATATAACATTCCCCCACTAGATTAAATAGTCATCTATTGTAACACTTATTTAATCAATCATTATATTTTAAAAATATAACATATCCCCTACTTGATTAAATAAGAACTCTCTCTTATAGGAGTCATCGCATTGATGCATAAAGTAAAGTGTTTTTCAACTTGAAGTTTACTATAGTGTAATTATCACAAAATTTGTCAAAAATTTGGTTGCACTAGGCATTGAACTATCTTTTCATTATAACAAATCGATGATAACACACACGCACACATTTGTGATGTTCACTTGAGACCTCTATGACTCGCTTTGCACCGTTAATGGCCATGTGCACTTTCTATTCATGGACGTTCTTGAGAATACTCTCAATTCTCATGAGAGGCGGCACCACCCCTAGGTCCATATAGGTAGAATTCTTACAGTATTTTGTTACCAAAAATACTTGCCTTCACAAGACTGAATTCTATTAAAAAAACCTTTTGGTTTTAACCCTCAACTTGGTAACTCACAAGTACTCAATATCTCAGATGGGACTTGTTTTGAGTACAACTAATATTCACTTGATTGACTTGTTGTTACCTATTGAACCTAACACAAGTTAAATAACTAGTGTTAAGATAGGTTACCATCAATAGTGAATCTCTTTGGGGAGTTTAAGTCACATCCCTCGAGATAATGTAGCCACTAAATCCCTTGTTAGTGGCTTAGTGAAAGGATCCGCAAATTTTCACTTGTTCTCACATAGGATATTAAGATGACTCCTCTCTAAATCAATTCTCTTACATATCCATGTCTTAGACTAATATGTCTAGACTTCCCATTATACACTCCGCTGTATGCTCTAGCCAATGTCGCTTGGCTATCACAATGTATCGATATAGTGGATACATTCTCTTTGATTAGGGGTATCTCTATCAACAGATCCCTTAACCATTCGGCCTCTTTGGCGGTAGCAGCTAGAGCTATAAACTCTACTTCCATAGTAGAATGAGATATACAGGTCTGTTTTTTGGAACCCCAAGAAATTGCACCCCCACCAAGTGTAAATACCCAACCAGTTATGGACAAGTTGTCCCCAAGATTGGATATCCAGCTTGCATTTGTATATCCTTCTAATATTGAAGGAAATTTGGAGTAATGAAGGCTTAGTTCTTCGGTTTTCTTGAGATAACCTAGGACTCTTCCAATCACCTTCCAGTGATCCACACTTGGATTACTTGTAAACCTACTAAGTTTACTCACTGCAAATGCTATATCAGGTCTAGTACTTTGGGAAGCGTACATTAGACTCCCTATAGCACTAGCGTACTCCAATTGAGCCACTGTTCTTCCTTCATTCTTCTCTAGTTTTACACTATGATCGAATGGAGTATTGGCATCTTTAACCTTGAGATGGTTAAATTTGTTCAATACTTTCTCAACATAGTGGGCTTGCCCTAACGCAAAACCCCCACTATGTTTCTTTACTTTGATACCAAGTATGGTGTCAAATTCTCCAAGATCTTTCATCTTGAAGGTTGATGATGGAAACATCTTCGTTTCTTCTATCCCTTTCATGCTATCACTTAGAATAAGCATGTCATCCACATATAAGCAAACAATGATCACATATCCCTTACAAGTTTTGGAATACAAACACTTGTCTCAATTGTTATGTCTAAACCCATTAGACATGATGGCTTGATCAAATTTCTCATGCCATTGCTTAGGAGCATGTTTCAATCCATATAAGGATTTTACAAGTCTACACACTTTATGTTCATATTTTGGTAGGACAAACCCTTCGGGTTGCTCCATATAGACCTCCTCATTGAGGTCACCATTAAGGAATGTCGTTTTGACATCCATTTGATGAACATACAATTTGTGTATAGAAGCTAAAGAGAACAAAATTCTTATAGAATTTGTTCTTGCAACAGGCGCATAGGTATCGAAATAATCGATACCCTCTTTTTGCCTAAACCCTTTAGCTACTAATCTAGCTTTGAAGGTTTGGATAGTGCCATCAGTGTGGTATTTTCTCCTAAATACTCACTTACACCCAATTGGCTTAGACCCCGGTGGGAGGTCTACCAATTCCCAAGTGTTGTTGGAAAGAATTGAATCCATCTCACCATTGATGGCTTCTTTCCAAAATGCAGTATCTCTTGATTGCATAACTTCTTTATAAGTCTTAGGTCATCATCAACAAGAAGTACAATAGGAATTTTCCTAATGACTTCCTCTCTATTTCCTTCTACCATGTAGAATGAAATTCGTTGAGAATCTATCTCATCCACTACTAGACTTTTCTCATTATTTTTAGCCTTTGACTTCTTCTAAGTTCAAAGGGTTGCTTTACATTCTTTTGAGAATACTCCTCTTGAGAATTAATTTGGATGTAGAAGCTTGAGAATTGTTCTCATATAACACATTCTCCTTTAGAGATGTTGAAGTTTGAGAATTGTTGTCACATAACATGTTCTCAAAGAATTCAACTTCTCTAGATTCAATCACAATATTAGAATCTAAGTCTAATAGCCTTTAAGCTTTACTATTGTTGGCATAACAAACAAAAGCACACTTTATGACTCTTGAACCTAACTTTGTTCTATTAGGTTCGTTTTTCTTGCAATATGCAAGACACACCCACACTTTGAAGTACCCTATGTTGGGTTTTCTTCCTTTCCATAACTCATATGGAGATATCTCGTTTTTCTTCATCGGTATTCGATTAAGAATGTGACAAGCGGTTAAAAGCGCTTCACCCAATAAGTTGAAGTTCAACTTAGAAAACACCAACATAGAATTTATCATCTCTAGATAAGTCCTATTTTCCTTTTGGAAACACCATTGTGTTGTGGTGTATAAGGTGCGATGCACTCATGAATTATACAATTTACTTCACAAAATGTATTGAATTCATTAGAAAAGTACTCTCCTCCTCTATCACTTCTTAGCACCTTAATCTTTATATTTAGTTGATTTTCAACTTCTAATTTATATAATTTAAAAGCATCAAAAGCTTCATCTTTATGCTTTAAAAGAAACACATAGGTATATCTACTAAAATCATCTATAAAAGTAAGAAAATACATTTTGCCACTTCTAGTTAAAACACCATTTAATTCACAAAGATCACTATGGATTAAATCTAGTATGTTAGATAATCTTTCTACACTAGGAAATGGTTTCTTAATCATTTTTTCCTTAACACATGTTTCACATTTACCATAGTTTTTAATATTGCATGCAATCATACCACATTTTACTACTCTTTTCATGGTTGAAAAACCTATATGCGATAGTCTAAGACGCCACAAATATAAAGAATCATACTCAACAATATAGGCGGAATTTGCATTTTTATTGATAACGTTGAAAGTTACATCATTGGTGCATAATTTAACCATACCCTCACAAGAGTACCCCTTTCCCAAAAATACATTTAATTTGGTAAGTATAAGTTTACCGGACTCAAAAAAGGCTTTAATGCCGGGCTTGCCAAGAAAATCACCACTTACCAAGTTTCTACTCATTTCGAGAACATAAAGCACATTCACTAATGTAACTTTCTTGCCGGAGGTGAAAAAAATTTCAATACTACCTTTGTCAAGTACCTTGGATTTTCCCTCATTACCCATTTGAATCTCATGGTTGCCCTTTGACTCTTCAAAGGTCTTGAACAATGATTTGTCATAGGTGACATGGACGGTGGCACATGTATCATACCACCACCCTTTCACCTTGCCTTGGACTGCATTCACCTCACTAAGGGTAGCAACTATGTTTTCCTCTTAAGTTGCATTCACCTTAGGTCCTTGTTGGTCTTTTCTATGCCTACACTCTCTAGCATAGTGACCCTTTTTCCCACACACAAAGCAAGGACCTTTCTCGCCCTTGAACTTGTTTGGGTTGGTTTTTGGACCCAAAGGTTTCTCGTTACCCTTTTTCCCTCTGCTTTTGGGATGTTTTGGTTGTGACACCGCATTTGCTTTGGAAATCTCTTCGTTAGACCACTCCACAAGTTAATCTCTACATATCGATTCATCTTCAATTCGAATATTTTTTTGGATTTCCTCCAAAGAATAATCCTTATTTTTATGAAGGATTCTTTTCCTATAGCTCTTCCAAGTTGGTGGTAATTTAGCCACTATAGCACCAACTTGAAAGGCCTCGGGAAGCTCAATCTTTAGCACTTTCAATTTGTTAACAATAATTTACAATTCATGTATTTGAGGAAGCATGGGTTTATTACCAAAAAATTTGAAATAAAAATATTGCGATATCAAAAACTTTTTGGTACCTTCCTCTTCCGCCTTGAATTCTGTTTCAAGTGCATCCCATATGTAATGACTCAACTACTCTAGACTTTTGGACCATTAACGAAAACTATATATAAATACTAATCCTTAATAAAATTTACAAGTGAAAAGACCATGACTTTATTAAGAAACTTGTAAAAATAAAAGTTAAACTCACATAAAATATCAAGTAGGATATGGGATCCCATCGTTTTAAAATTAAAATATGACATAATTAAAAAGAGATTTACATGAAAAAATGCGGAAAAAATACATGTAAAAACCATAAGAAACAAAACTACATCCTCGAATCGAAACGCTCGGCTCTTGAATCCATTCCGCCTCAATACACATTCTCCAAGCTTCCAAGAACCTTTCCCGCCACTAAGTCTATTTTCCTGCACATATAAACAAAAAGGAGTGGGCCTAATGCCCAGTAAGGAAAATCTAACACATAGTCCATATACATAAATTTCATAAAAAAAAAAAACATAAAAAACATAACATAACACTTATATCACATACATACTATAATGGCCATTATTACTTGGGGTCCCATAGACTAAACAAGTTATATGCCCATTAGATTAGTGGGGTCTTGCTAGCTAAGCAAGTCATATGCCCATAATATATATGGGGCTTGTTAGTCATGTGGGTCATATGCCCAAGTCTACAATCATACATATCATAACATATTGTATAACATAAAATCATAAGATAACATATAAAAGCATATAACATATAAATTCTATCCTATTTTCCTTACCAAAAATACCGGGATATGAGGACAGAGTTGGGACTTTGGAACACTCCTAAAAACCATTTATGAAAGGGTGAGTCTATTGAAGAAAAAGAGATGAAAGAGATGAAGGAACTATACTATTAAAATATACTTACCAAAACCTTGTGCTCAAGAACTTAGATTTCCTAACCAAAATAAGAATAAGGTTAGAAGGCTGAGTAGAAGACTATGAGAACTTAAATAAAATAATACCAATGAAATAGAGTGTGGAAATACCTTGAAGACTTGTAAGACCAATCTAAACCTTGAACTGAAATGCAATAAAACCTTACTTCCCAAGTGTTTGATAAGCTTATGATGATCAAGCTTATGATTTCCAACCCAAGTGTTTACACTCTCACACTCACCTAGCAACTTGCAGCCTCTGAACTTAGAGTAATAGATGGATAAATGGCTGGGTACTAGGTCCTATTTATAGAGTTTAGGAATGAAAAGATCTCATTTAACTTGAATAAAAATAATGGCTTTTTAAGTGAAAATAATTTGAATTATCGTTCAGCAGAGGCTGAAGACTCGTTCAGAAAGGTGATGGACTTATCAAGAGGTTGAAGGTTTGAATGGGAAATGATTTTGAAAACTTTCAAAATGTGCTGAGAGGGGAGATATATCGCCCCCTGTAGGCGATATATCGCCTGGGCCAATATGCCCGAGGCAATCGTGCATCGTTTCGGGTTTTTCATATCTTCGTGCTGTGATATATCGCCCCTATAGCTGCGATATATCGGCATACGCTAATTATTTAAACATGAAATTACACATTTTTAGCTTAATTTAAATTGATTAAACAGCCTTGACTAATCCCTCAAACGCTTTCAAAGCTACTGACTGACCTTAGAGCATTCAAACTTTACCCTTAATAAATTTAATCCTCAAATTACTTAATCATTAATAACCCATACATAACATGTGCTATAATCCTATTGGTTCTTATTTAAACCATATAGTATACTAAATATTATCCTCAATTTCAATCATATTAATCAAACCTTAGGTTAAAATTAATATTCTTAAACTATAGGTTAAACTTAGAAAATCTACAAGTACTACTATGAGTGTCCAAATAAATCCTGGTCTGAACCAAAAATCCACAGTCATAAAGATAATACTATTTTTACTATTATACTACTATCTAACTTAGCTAAGTAAAGTTCTTGGACTCTACACCATATCTCCTTTGCCGATTTAGTCTCGGTGTAGAGGTCATAGAGCCTATCAAAAAGGGCGTTGAGGATATGACCCCTACAAAGGATATTGTCCTCCTCCCTCTTCCTTCTTTTCTCCACCACCTCAGGAGTGTCTTTGTCGGATGGTGTTGGGAGAGATTCTAGACTGTAGGCGATTTTAAGAGTGGTTAAAAGAAACCTCACCTTGTCTTTCCATCTAGTGAAATTGGACCCATCAAACCTATCCAATCTCATTAAGTCTTGATTCATGATCTTGATGATCTCACCTTCCATTGAAACAAACAAGGGTAAGCTTTTGAATTTTAGGAAAAATAGTTTTCCTCAATGGAAATGGTAAGATAATTACAACTCTAAACAAAATATTACAAATAAATATTGATTGATTAAATAAAGTTACAACTCTATGACTGAAAATACAAATAAATAAAAGAAGAAGTAGAAGAAGAGAAATAGAGAAGTACAACTCTATGCAAAATAATACAAATAAAGTGAAATGTTTGAAAAAAAGAAAAGAAGATTACAACTCAAAACAAGAAATACAAATAAACAAAAGAGAAGAATATGAAGATGAAGAGAAATAGAATAGAAAGAAAGAACAAGAAAACAAAATAGAAATAACTCTCACTCACACTACCAAAGTGAAGAGTGTTGGGGATCACCAACTTGAACAAGGTTTGAAACATCTGTCCAAAAGCTTATTTCCCCCTAACTCAAGCACTAAGGGATATCTCACAGATTTTTGGAAATGCTTTCTGGAATAATCAAGCCTCAAGGTGTTTCTAGCCAAGTGCTCTAATGGATAGAAATGTGTGTCTTTCAAGTGAGCAATAGGCTCCTATTTATAGAGTTTTGAGACACCCTTTGAATTTCAAATTCCACCAACCCCCATAGTTGTTACCAATGATTAATTGGATGTTTATGGAATTAAAATAGAGATTTGGGAGTTACTTGGTTGTTGGAAACGTTCAAAATTGGATAAAATCGAAGTTTGGAAAATGTTGTCAGCCGCTTAGGCCGCGGCCTGAAAAACACATGTCGCGGCCCACAATGTGTTTTTGCCTCTTGGGTCACGGCCTAAAAAACTCAGGCCACGACCCAAGATGTTTTTTCAACAACCAATTTTCCAACTTTGCCAAAACGTTCCAAATTCATTCCCACTTGATTTTGTAACTTCCATACACATTATGGGAGTTAAAATCGCATCTCTAACAGTCATATCTCTTATGACTTTAAGAAATTCATCTCAATATTGTGTAGCAAGAAATTTACACAATAATGGGTAATATTTGGAAGTTACAAATTTGTAACACCAAATATGTTACATATTTAGATATTTCACATATATCTAAATAATGTAACTCTCTATTATATGTTACAATATGTGCACTCTATGTCACATTTATTTAATCTAAAATATTATTTATAAAATAATATAATATTACATTATATTATAAAATAATATAACAATTATTACAACAATCCTCCAACAGAATTTTATGCATACAAAATGAGGGACTTATACCCTTGATATCTACCATGGTCCAACCAATGGCTCTTGTATATTTCTTCAAAACAGCTAGCAACAATTGCTCTTTTTCACCTCCTAACATGGCTGAAATAATCACAGGCAAAGTCTCATTATCTCTCAAATAAGCATATTTCAAGTGACTAGGCAAAGGCTCCAACTCTAATTTTGGGGGCTCTTGAATAGAGGGCTTAGGAGGCTTAAAATTCCCTTCCGACAAGTTCAATGACTCAATAGACCTCCTAAATTTAGCAAAGGGCTGCTTTGACTCCACTCATGTAACTTGGCTTTCTTCCTCTTCACTTAAGTCTTCAAGCTCTTCAAGTGACCTCACCCCCACTCCATCATTAAAAGCTTCCTTGTGGAATTTTTCAGCGACAATAGACTCAATTACACTTAGCCTTGAACATTCCTCAATCTCATCCGGAAACTTCATAGTGTTGAACACATTGAAAGTCACTTGTTGGTCATTCACCCTCATAGTAAGCTCCTATTTTTGTACATCAATCAAGGTCCTCTCGGTAGCTAGAAATGGCCTACCCAAGATAATAGGAACATCTCTATCCACTTCATAATCAAGGATGATGAAATCAACCGGAAAAATGAATTTATCAACTTGCACAAGTACATCTTCAATTTTTCCTTCCGCGTGTGCCATAGAGCGATCCGCTGATTGCAAAGTGACTGTGGTTGGTCTTGCTTCTCCAATCCCCAACTTCTTGAAAATTGACATGGGCATCAAATTGATACTAGCCCCCATGTCACAAAGTGCTCTACCAACGTCTCTACCACCAATAGAACAAGGAATTGTGAAGCTGCCCGGATCCTTCAATTTAGGAGGAATTTTATTCTTCAATATAGTCAACGCCACCATTTCAAATTCACCAATCCTCATCTTCTTAGTTAAAATATCATTCAAAAACTTCACATAGTTTGGTATTTGCTCCAAAGCTTCCACCAACGGTATATTGATGTGAAGTTGTTTCAAAACATCTAAAATTCTCCGGAATTGACCATCTTGTTACTGCTTTTGGAAGCGCTGAGGAAATGGTGGAGGTGGCTTGTTCATAGGCTTCTCTGTAGCATTTTGCTGAGAATTGCTGCAACAATTGCTTCAGGATCAGCATTTAAAATTTTTGAATTCACAGCTATGTCTCCCTTGTCCACACTACTTTGGATTGAAGTGGGCTCACTGTTTCTCTTACAATTCTCCTCAGTCAATTCCAGATTTTTACCACTCCTCAAGGTAACCGCCTTGCAATGATCCTTACCATCTTTCCTTCGATTTTTGGTATCACTAGGCAAAGTGTCGTGTGGTCGATTCCTTAGCTCATTAGCTAGCTGCCCCGATTGAATCTCTAGGTTCCTCAAGGATGCCACTTGGCTCTGAATCACACCATCATTCTTGGCCATATATTCTTTCATTAAACTCTCCAAAGAGGTTGATTGAGACACTTGAGGAGGAGGTGGTGGAGCTCTTGGTTGTTGTTGAGAAAACCTCGATGGATATGTAGGCTTGATTTGCATTGGTGCCCCACCTTGAACTAGCTCCTTGACCCCCCCCCCCCCCCCCCACATGAGAAGTTAGGATGATGCCTCCTCCCTAGATTATAAGAGTTCGAATATGGGTTATTTCGGTTGGCATTTTGATTCCCCACATAACAAACCGAAGCGGGATTTGAAGGACAACTCTCAAATGTGTGACCATCTCCACAATAAACACAAGATACATCGGCAACCTGTCCCATAGCAGCTGGTTGTACCATTCCCCTCAAACTCGTGTTCTTGAGAAGGTTAGTCATTGAAGAAACTTGAGCGGTCAAAGCTGTCAATGCATCCACTTCAAGTATACCAACCATTTTTCGACTTGTTGAGGCTCTAGCATTGGACCATTGATAATTGTTGCTAGCTATCCTCTCCAAAATCTCATAGGCTTCATTGTAGGACTTAGAGAGAATAGCCCCATTAGCTGAAGCATCTAACACCATACGAGTGGAAGAATTGAGCCCATTATAGAATGTTTCTATTTGTATACAATGCGGGACCCCATGGTGTGGGCACTTTCTCAATAACTCTTTGAATCTCTCCCAAGATTCACAAAATGATTCATCTTCCAGCTGTTCAAAGGACATAATTTCATTGCGAAACTTGGCATTTTTGGTGGGAGGAAAGTACTTCATCAAGAATTTTTCAGCCAACTCATTCCATGTAGTCACTGAGTCGAGAGGAAGGGTGTTTAGCCAAGCTCTAGCTCTATCCCTCAAAGAAAAAGGGAACAATTTTAACCTTAGGGTCTTGTCACTCACTCCTTGTATCTTAAGAATCGCTCACCTCCAAAAATGAACGAAGATGAAGATGAGGATCCTCAGTAGGCAGCCTACTAAATTGACCCACTGTTTGCAACATTTGGAACATCACGGGCTTTAACTCAAATTGGGGTGCTTGAATTTCAGGCCTAACAATGCCCGGATTTAGCTCATTGAACATGGGGCAGAATACTTCCTTATGGCTCTCTCTCTCTCTATCATCATCCATAGCAATTGCATTAGTGACATTATTAGCACCCTCAACTCCTTCAACCTCTTCAACCATATTAATGTTGTTTTGAGCCCGTTGCTCCCTTAGTCTTCTTCTAACTGTTCTTTCAATCTCAGGGTCAATAGGAGCTAGTTCAATGTCTTCTTGCTCATTCATATAGTGAATCACCTGAGAAAACACAAGAGTAAGCAAACAAAGTCAGCTCAACAAAGAAAAATAAATAAATTGCAAGTAATTGATATTACAAAAATATCTAATTCCAATCCCCAGTAACGGTGCCAAAAACTTGTTGTGATAACTTAAATATTTGATTTTAAATACGCAAGTGCACATAATCACACAATTAATATAATGATAAGTAGATCGTCTCCACAAGGATTGCAAATTAGAAAAATAAGCAAAACAATTACTAAACAACTTAAAAGTACTAAAAATCAAATGGGTTGTTTTTAGGCTAAACAAAATATTAAAAAGATGGAAATACTTAAATTAAAACTGAACTGAACAAGAAAATTGAGAGAAATATATGGATTGCAAAATGGACTTGAATTATTGAATTCCCCTATATTAATCATCCTGGACAAATTGCGGACAGATTGTGGCAACAATATTATAGCAAAACTCCCAGGTTAACAAAAAATCATTTAAACACTCATAAAACTTTCCCAAATTTTATGACATTAATTCTTTTACCTAATTAAACATAATCCTATGAAAAATCAGATTTAAGAATGCAATTCAAAGTTTAATTCTAAAAAATTACACAATGCAAATAACGCATCCCTATGTTACTTACTAACATAACCTAACCTAGATCATGACTTGTGTCATCTAAGTTCTTCTCATTACATTTAATCTTTCCAGCATTAAGCATAATTAAATAACTTGTCATTGCTAGCCAAACAACAACAAGAAATTAATATAAGCACACTTGAATGAACAAGAGAGATTTTACTAAAATAAAGTGCAAGAAATTGCTAGACTATAACATAGGGTTCATCAATAATTCAAGCCACCTAAAAATTAGTTCATGGCTGAGTTAATAAACATTAATCCACAATCAAAACAGCCCATAATATTCAGATTCAGAAATCACTTAGAAAATATAAAGATAAAGTTTAGGAATAGAAGAAAGAACAAATCCAAAATGATGCTTGAGCTTTCTTTGTTCGTCTTCCTTCTTCCTTGTTGATTTCTGAGTTTCTCTCTTTTCTTTGCTGGTTTTTCTTTCCAAAAATGGCTGCCTCCTTTCTCAATTCGGCTGATACTTCATTAAGTGCATTCTAGGTTTCCTCCTTTTCCCCCCAAAAGTACAATATTGCCCATTTCCTCTAAAAATGTGAATTCTTCTTTTCTTTTGTCATTTTCTCCCAAATGTTGACTGATGCTTTTTGCCCTTGCCACCTCAGCCAATATTCCAGCTCACCCATTGACTTGCCACGTGTTCTATGTCCCCAAAAACTGCCTGATTAAAATACTTCAGCAAAACCTAATAATTCAGCCATCAAAAATTCAATTTAAATAGTTTCACATGTTAGTTCATTCCTTGTCAAAATATTTATCCATGAAACTACTATATTTAACCCATTAGCTATTAAAAACTAAAAAAATAATTAAACTTATTTAAGATCATAAAAACACCAAAGTTAGCTACAAAAGCTAAAAATAAACTAACATCACCCACGATTTTTTCACAATTATAAGTTCAAAAGCACATGAAATAACTCTTTATTCAAGAGTTCTCAACATTATACAAAGTACCTCCACTAAGATGTCCTACTACATCAGTAATTCAGATGTAGATTACATGTATTCATAGTACTAGTGCACCGTACTAACAGTATTTAATCCAAGGATTCCATATGATTTTATTTTACTGTGAACTCTTTAAATTTGTTCCCTACAATCTTAATACTCTCGTACCAATATAAGATTGTAGTCACAATAACGAATTTGGAAATTTTATGATATTCATATAATATTATTCAAATAATCATAATAAACAATAAATATAAGCAAAAATTCATCTCAATTATTTATGTCATAAAAATATTGTCCAATAGATGCTTTAAAGGGCACCATTCCTAACAATGGTGAACTTTTAGAAGTCTAAAATGTGTGTAGGTTGTCGTGTTTCTGATGATGTTGGGGCAGAAATTTCCACTTCGATGGGAGTTAAGATGGTTCTAAATCTTTCTAAGTATTTGAGGCTTCCAACCTATATAGGTAAGAAGAAAAAGTAAGTGTTCAGTATGATTAGACAAAAGGTGTGGCAAAAATTGAAAAGTTGGAAATGATCCTTTTTTTCTCAAGCGAAAAAGGGAAGTTCTCATAAAGTCATTAGTTCTAGCTATTACAGGTTATGTTATGAGTTGCTTCAAAATTCCTAAAAGTCTTATTAAGGACCTTCATTCATTGGCTTCTAAGTTTTGGTGGGGGTGCTTCATTGGATAAAAGGAAGATCCATTGGTGTAAGTGGGATGTTCTATGTAAGTTGAAATGAGAAAGGGGTCTTGGATTCCGTCATCTAGAGAACTTTAATAGAGCTCTTCTACCTAAGCAAGGTTGGAATATTATTCGGTCTATGATCTCTCTTATGGCTCGAGTGTTGAAAGAGTTCTACTTTGTGAATAGTACAATTCTGGAAGCTAAACTAACTACAAGAAATTCAACCTTTGCCTACCAATATTAATTGTAGGTAAAGATAGCGTATTGGTAGGTAAATCATTTTACCTACATATTTTGACAAATACTGTATTGGTAGGTAATAGTTAGTCGAGAAAGGTACCATTGCCTAGGATTGACATATCGATAGGTAAAACTCACGTGGACCCCACATAAATGACTTGGACTTGGTTGACATGACATCTTATGTGGCAACTGACATGGCAATCCTCGTGGCAGTTTTTTAGTGGAACACGTGGCACACATTTGTTGGACTAGTTGGAACTTAATGATTGAGTTACTTATCTCATTTTATTGATTATGTGGCTCTAAATGATTGGTCCACGTGGCATGATGTGGTATACTTATTTTTACCTACACTTATTTATTGGTAAATAAATATTTTTAAATAGGTAATTTTAATTATATATTTAAATTTAATTTAATATAAATAATTAATAAAAGTAATTAATTTTAAAAATATTTAACATTTTTCTCAAATAAATTATTTAACATTAATAATAAAATAAACAAACATATATTATAAAATATTCATTGCTTATTAAAGATGAGTGTTAAACTAATTACATTTCATAAAAAAATATCAACAAGTATATTACAAGTCTATCCTTCACTTTGAAATTGTTACACAAGAGCATCCTTTTTCTCTAAACTGAACTTGTGAATGTCGATGATGGCTTTGTAAGGTGGACGCCGACGGTGGTTGGAGGTGGGGTTCAGGTTGGCAACCATGGGAAAATATAATTAATCTAAACACAATAATTATCCCCAATTTAATCATCATAAGGATTTCAAAAAATATGACTTATTATTATAGGTATTTATGACACTTGATATACCATCATATATTAAATAACAAATATATGAGCACATCAAGTCCCATAACCACCAACATAAAATGAAATCATTTATCAACATCACAGGCAAAAAAAAAAAAATCAAAGTAGCATAATGATCAAAATCAGAAAAAGAAAATATAAGTCAACATTCAAAACTACATTTAATAGGCAATATGAATCAAAAACTAGAATTCATGTGATAAAACAAAGTTCATATGCAGTATATTTGAACATGTAAATAATGATGAAGATAATACAAACTATATTCAAAGTTTAACAGAACAAAAAAACTCAAAATAAAAAGTAGATGTCTCTTCTCCTTTTTAAAAAGAAAAACACAATCATATATATAATCAATGAACATATACATAAATCAAATATCAAACACAAAATTTTCACACTTTAAAAAAATCAGACTCAAAACATATTTGAATACATAACAAAAATCAAATTCAAACACACAAAACCCTTAAACTCAAAATCTAGTTATCTCTCCAAAATCTAAGCTCGCCCTACAATATCAATATCAATATCGAAGTTCACCCTACAAACCAGAAAGCAGAGTATGCTAAAAATAGAGAAACACTTGATATTAATGCAAAACTTTGGAAATAGAAAAACAAAGAAATATGAAAAACCAAATATCTAAATATGAAAAACAAATATCAGAACATAAAAAAACATGTTAAATCTTAGTACAGGAACAAAGAATCAGATTCACTAATGCAATAAACTTATTAAATTAATCTACATCCTAAATCTGAATATCAATATCAATAACAAAGTACATAAAAAAACTCCAAATCTGAATAAAGCAGCAAAGTATCAATTTATTGATGATAGCACAAGAAACAAGCGACAAGACATCAATTCAATGAGATTATACATAAATAATACTGAAACAGATTAACAACTCATATTCAAACAGATCTCATTGGTGATAAAATTCTGAAACAGAACACAATATAAATTATTTTAAAGTGCAGTTAGTTTATTTAATCATAAATGTATTTAAAAAAGTCTAGTGTTTACTTAACAAAATCATAGATTAGGTTAGTTTTAAACCAGGAAACAATGATGCAAAAGAATACAAACAAGAAAAAAGTTGGTATTTTAGGCACAATCAAGTTGTAATAAGAAACAAAGTACCAAGTAAATATACTGAAGAAGAAAAACTTTGCTCAGTCAAGTTGTAATAGAGCGTGACCTCAAAGATTCAAAAATATTATAAATCATGCCTCATAATCAAACATAGACCTCAAACAATGAACAAGATCACCAAATCCCTATTCTCTAGGAATCAAGCCATAATCATAAACAAAATACCAAAGTAAATATACAGAAAAAAAAAAAAATTCTCAATCATGTCTCATAATCAAACTTTGCTAAAAAATCTTGCTTAATCAAGTTGTAATAGAGTGAAACCACAAAAAAAAAAAAATCTAAACAATATACTAAATATAGATATATATATATATAAAAAAATAATAATAACAATCGAAAGGAAGAACATTGGATCGTCATTAATACTTCACATTAGTGGGGATTTAATCAAAATGAATCATAAACATATTCCCCAAAGCCACTAAGCCAATTTGTCTGAAACTTAAAGCTACAAAACCAAATTAAAGCAATGAAACAAACTGTAATCTAAACAAAAACAAAACTCAAACTCGTAGGATAATGAAACTAACTAATCATTAAAACAAATATTTCTCAAAGCATACATATAAACCTTATAATAAATATACATAGCAAATAACAATGAAAAGGCCTCAGAATAATGGATCATCATTAATCCTTCAGATTAGTGGGGATTTAATCAAAATGGATCATAAAAATATACCTCAAAGCCACCAAGCCAACATTCTGAAACTCACAAAGCCACTGAGCCAAGTGAACCAAAATCTCAAACCCCCCGAGATAAGCAAAACAAATAAAAATCGCAAAATTGTATCCCTTTTAAGTAAACATGGTTAAAATAGCCAAAATGACAACACCCATAAATATAAACAACTTCAATACCCATACTTCCAAAAATAAAATGGAGTGTTGGAGGATGACAGAGTTGATATGGATGCCACGATTTAGAACCCATGATTCAGAGATGGAGGCGGCAGCATCGACCAAGACCACTCGTCAATGGAGGTGCAGATTCAGAGATGGAGGCGGCGGCAGCGGCTAAGAATACTCATCAGAGGCGGATTCAAGAAAAGAGGCGAAGGCATCTCGGTTCAACAACGAAGAAGAAAGCCTCTGTGTTGATTCAAGAATAGAGATGAAGGAAACTGGAAATGAAGGCACTCGAACTAGACAAAGGAAGGCACCCGATGCCCAACCATGGAGATTAAGGGTCTCAGCTATGCTCAGTCATGGTTTGATGGTGGAGGCGGTGCTCGGAGAAGAGAGAAAAGAGTGGCAAAGCTCGAAGAAGAGAGAAGAGAAAGGTGGTGCTCAGAGAAGAGAGAAAAGAGAGGCAAAGCTCGGAGAAGAGAGAGGCGGTGCTCGGAGAAGAGAACAGAGAGAGGCGACTGTGTTTGGAAGAGAAAAGCTTGAGTGTTTGAAATATATGTTAGGGTTTAGGTTTATAACTATAAATTTATATTAAATAATAAATTTATTTGTGTTATTATTATATTTATATGCATTGATAAAATAATGTGTTAATTATAAAATAAGTATGGTCACACAAATGTTGCAGACACGTCAGCATTGATTTTAATAAATTTTTTAAATTAAAATAAAATTGGTGGGAAAAGTGAGCTCCAAAAGCTGAAAATTTTCCCTCCAATATATACGTAGGTAAAACTCTTTACCTACAAATTTTATTGGTAGCGAAAAATAAATTTGAAATAGTTCATATATTTTGCAATGTTTACATACGAATAGTTCATACCATTAAATATTGGTAGGTAAAACTCATCTTTACCTACAAATAAATATAAGTAGGTAAATGTCAAATTTCTTGTAGTGTAAGTTCTTATAGCTCTACCATTTGGAGGAGTATTCTATGGGGGCGCAATATCATTATTGAAGGTGCTCGTTGGAGGATTTGGGGTGGTAATAATGTTCGAATTCTTGAAGCTAAGTGGCTGCCTAGATCGAATTCTTTCAGACTTAGATCCTCCCCTCAAGTTAAGTTGAACTAAGTTGTTTGCATTCTGAAAAATGATGATGGGAGTTTGAATAATATATTGATTGAGAAAACTTTTCATATAGATGATGTAACTATTGGTATTAATTGAGAAAAATAAGAATATGTAGTGGAATATGATCTTTTTAAAAATTTATTAATACCAGCCATCATCATACATATATAGATATATTAAACAGCACATAAAAATAATAGAGATTATCTCTCGTAGCCTATCAAATATCTTTGAATCTTTTCGTATAAATCAATGATCTCCCTATCCTTTCTAAAAGCTCACACCTTAGCATTCCAAGTTAATCTTCAAACACACAAGGACGTGTGTAGGCACATAGGATTCAAATGTTGATTAATAACTCTTTAGATGTACTCAACACATGAGTTTGAGAAGAGAGAGGCCATAGAAATTTCTAAAATTTCAAAATTCTATTATTTCTTTTCTTAGAGAGAGCCTGATAGTAACTGCTTAATTAGACTTCTTAAACTTATGAAAAGTATCGCTTATTTTCAGGTTTATATAGATAATTAACTAATTTAATTATTCTTTATTTTATTTAAATAAAAATGATTAGTTACATCTATTTTAATTATTTAATTTAAATCATATTTAAAAAGAATAATTAAATAAAAAAAATTAATTTGAAATTAAAAATTCAAATCTCACAGATAGAAAATATCCTTGGTAGGCGCCACTCTCTCTAATTTTCTCATTTGTTTATTAAATTAATATTTAAGATAGTATATTTATCCCAAAATAAATATCACTTAATTAAAAATTAACTTTATCTTAAAATATCAATTTTAATTGAATAAATATATATCTTATAATAAGATAGTTATTAATCTCTCTATATATTTATCCAAACGTGATTAAAATTTATTTTAACATATAGTTTTTCAAAATAAAAACTATATAGTTAAATAATTAATTAATTCACAATTAATCAATTGCCCATAATTATCACATAATTATTTCCTTGCCCTGGAAAATTAATTCATTTGCAATTTAGTCACTCTCTCTACAAATCTTCCTTATGACATCATTTCCCTTGACAATGTAGGACAGAGTTGACGTGGGGACCATGGACTTATAATATAAACCTCAAATAAACTAGATTATTAATCAAACCCTAAAATCTAATAATCTTATTTATCAATTTCATGATTACTTCACTATAAATATGGAATTTCACTCTAAGTGTTTTATAGAATTATATTTATAGAGTTTTCTTTGTAGTTATCGATATAATCAATAAATGTAGTTCTGTCCTCCAATTATTGGTTCATTAATTAGAGTTGGTCAAAATTACCATTTTACTCTTCTAATCACCTCTTGTTCCTTAAGTACCATTAATTTACTAGCGAATAATTAATCTATAATCAAATTATAGATTTGAGCTCAATAACTATTCAATTCCAGAATTAACCTTAGGGAACCAATATTCGATCTGTTAGGAAAGTATGGATTTCATTATTGTAAATCATATTCCCAGTCATTCATAATAGTGAATCTCCAAAACAAAAGTCACTAGCCTCATCATACTAAGAAATCTTAACGAGTGAATGAAAAGATCTAAAAAGCACAAACATGAGTTCATGACTACTCATGATTTAGATTGATCTACAAATTATCATCAATTATGATACGAATTAAATCTTTATGGAAAATGGTAATTTTATAAAGATAATTAATTCATATCGTTCATGTCATATATAATCTCTATTATATACATTACCTTTACCAAGGTTTGTCTATCCACATCAGTAATCTGAATCTAGATTACTTGCATCTCGTATGCTTAGTAAACCGTACTAGTAACCATTCATTAAATATTCATTACTTTAGTATGTTACTAACTATTTTATTCCTTGTATATGATCTTAATTCTCTCGTACTAATACAATATCATATACTCATAAATGAATATGAATAAGATCATATCCTTATTCATAAATTCTCTCATATAATAAAATTGTACTTTATTTAAATCAATAAAATGTCTTTGCATACTTTTAGGGTATTAATCCTAACAGTAACCTAGATTTTAAGTATTATTCCTTGCTCAACTTCTTTTGAAGATACCTTTATTTTTCATTATTCTGTTGATGGAAATTACACAGTGAAAAGTGGTTACCGGGTGTCTCGGAGTCTTTTGAACAATGAGGGCTCTAATAACTCTGATTCTATGAAGAAATGGTAGTTGAGTCTTTGGAAAATTAAGCTTCCTTTGAAAATAAAGATGATTATGTGAAAGCTAAGTTATATTTGGCTTCCTTCTCTCTGTAATTTTGCTCAACGGGGTATGGTGATTGACACTAGTTGCAGGGGTTGTTTTTCAGATATGGAATATACTATTCATGCGCTTTCAAAGTGTCCGGTTGCTAAAAGGCTTTGGAAAAGGTTTGGTTTTTATAATAATTTGAAACCTTGTCTTGGGTTTGATACTCTACAATGTGTTCTGAATGTCTCTAAATCTTTTTCTAAGTTTGATTTTTTTTTTTTTTTATAATTCTGAGTTGGGTTATATGGGATAGAAGAAATAGAGTCGTGCATGGCCTTTTTGTACAGCATATACAGGAAGCTATAGAGTGGGGTCTTACCTTCTACAATCGGAAGGTGAGCTTAATTGTCCTTTGGTCCAGATTAGTGAGAACAAGAACCCGGTTTCAGATCTGTACCCATCCTCCCCAAGAGATGTGTGCTTATAAATTGCGATGCTATAGTTAGTGTAGAAGGCAAAGGTTATGGTCTTGGTGTAGTTATCCATGATTATAAAGGTCAGTGTATTTCGGCAGCAGAAGAATTCCATATTGATTGTATGAAAATTAGTGGTTGAAGCTTTGGCTTTGTTGCTTGGGATGTGTCAAGCTTGGACACTTGGTATGTCGAAGTTCCTTCTCACTCATAATTGTGGTAAAGTGGTTAATATTTGAAATTCCATTTTTAGTAATTACCAAATTAATTAAACCATGTGAATTAATTAAAGTACGGAATGGTAATGAACTGTTTACACAGATTGCAATACTGTCGGGCAGAATCCAAACTTGTCACGACAGAAACTGAACACAATAAAAAGACAGTGCAAAACAATAAAGAACACAGCGAATTTTTACAAGGTTCAGAAACCCTTTCGGATAACCTACTCCTTGGGGCCACGCCCAGAGAATAAAACCAATTAATAAAGAATTACAAGTACAAAATATTGACTTAAACAAAACAAGACTCCCTCTTGAGATTTGCCGCAACTTTGTTGTACTTCTCTTCACTAATCTGATTTTGATTGAAACGCTCAACCACTTGAACTCCCTTCAATAGCCAGCGAGTGCTTGCATCCTCCCGACGCAAGGCTTGTAAAAATCTTCGCCCGAAGACTATAAACGTTGTGTTCAAATTACAATGTGTATTCACTCATGAACATGGTATAAACTCACCACTAAAAACTAAACACACATATTTCTACAAGATCACGTGAATACTTATGATCTTGAATACAAAGAGGAACTCTCACAAATATTACAATTATGCTCACAAATAATGCATGAAAGAGTTCGCTTTTCTCACTGCCTTTAGAGCTCTATTTATAGAGTCCTTTTTCGTGCTCATAAAGGCTGAGAAAGAATTCTTCTAATAAAGGCAAGAATAATTGAAGATATTCTTGATTGATGAACAGTTGCCTTTTTTTAGAAGATGTTGATCCGACATATACGATTTTGGTGGGGACAGCTCAGACATGTGTCGGACCAAAAACAAGCTCAAAAAGGAAACAACAATTAATGATTTTAAGTATCCAGTTTCCTATTTATTAATTCTTGAGCTGCACGAAAATATATAAACAAATAATCCAGAAATAACTTTGGGTAAGTACTGAATATTTGCAATATAAAACTTCCTTTTACAAACAAATTGGGACAATAAAAGCTAAATAAGGAAGCTCATAATTATCAAAAATTCACAAAATGGGAAAGTGGATTTCCGAAAATTATAATAAATGGAAACAACCAATTTATCTTTTAAGAAAAAGATATTGCTATAAAAATGCCGATTATAGGATTTACAATCTCCCCCCTTGGCAATTTTATAGACAAAGAATATCTATTTTTAAAACATCCCTGCAAAACACAAGTAAGTGCTTAAAATCATAAGAGTCACAAAATGACTCCCCCTGCGAAAGATAACCAAAGCACAAGATAAAACTGTTAATAAGAAACAGTAGGTCAGGCAACATAATCGATGTACCAAAAAATAGAGTTACTCTCTCTCCCCCTCATTGTCTAAGAAAATGCCAAAGAACAAAGAAAAACGAAACCAAAAGAAAGACACATCAAGTGTTCTTTTACATCAAACAAAAGCAAAATAAAAATAGATCAAAGGGAACTGTGACCATTATGGAGCAGGACAGCTGGATGCACTGTGAATGGCCAATGAAGCAAGAATTTGGCGCTGAGTCTCCTCCATTAGAGTGAACCGGTTAGAAAGACTTGTAATTCCTGTCTGGACAGAAGCAAGATCAGTCGGGACAGCAAGAGTGTCATTCACAATATTGATAGAACCAAGACCATCCAGATTAATTCCTTTGACTTTTCGAGTTGTGGACGAAGCATGATCATCTTTGACAGTATAGGTGGGACCAACCAAAGGAGAAGTCAAAGTCTCATGGGACTTCTTCAAAGGACGTTGAGAGTCCAAAAGTTTGTAAATGACTTGTGGAAACATCAAGTGTTTCCCTTTGCGTTTGGCACCACTCAAAGACATGATTTGATCAAAAATAACAGCAGCAAGATCAATTGCGACTCCAGTCCCAATTTTGAACAATAGAAAGGCCATGTCTTGAGTGATGGTAGAGGAATGAGTGGTAGGCATCCAATTAAACATTGCGAATTAGAAAAGGGCACCATAATAATGAGTGAGATCCGTGACTCGAAGAGAGGTGCTCGGTTCCCACACCATAGCTTGACCAACCAATTCAGACAAAACTTGATCTTTGCAAACTCAATAAAATCATCAATCTCAACAGGAACGAGATTGAGGGCCTTAGCGATTTCAGACGGACTAAACTTATACCAATGTCCCCTAACATACACTTTATGAAACATAAAAGAAGATTGGTCTAATAACTCATCAGTCAAATTTGCATAGAATTCTTTAACAACCCGAGGCACAAACCCAGACAAAGATCACAACCAGCCCCTTTCCTCTAAAGTAATTAAGACCCCAAAAACACAATGAGGAGCAAAAAGGAAATTTCGCTCACTAATAAAGTGACGATACTCATAAAATTGCATGTTCTTCTCATGATCATTAAAACAGAAAGTAAGAGAATGGGCTTTGAAAGAACCTGAGGTACGGACAGGAGCACCTTTTTGTTTAGCGAGTTTGGAAGACAATTTCGGGAAATGCCAATGGTGTGATGCCTTTTGGGTCAGATGCGACAGGAGAGGCTTCTGATGGGTCTTCTTCAGATTCAGTCTCTTCCGCCAAATCATCAAGAGGAACATCAGGATTTGGCTCGGTCAAGGAAGGGTCCAACTCAGGCAGAGAGTCTTCCGTTTCAGGAGAAACATCCTCCGATGAGGTGCAAGGAGGTGAGTTGATTTTTTCCTTCAATTTAAATTGGGATAAAGGAGAAGAATCAGAGATGGAGCTGGTACCTTTTGTTGGAGCCACTTTGGCCTTCTTGGCTTTCTTTGTTCCAGTAGCTTTGGTCTTGTGTTTGCCCTTTGCCTTGGGGGTCAACACATCAGGAGATAGTGATGATTCAGAGTAATGATCTGATGGATCAAACACAGCTTCAGTGGAAATTGGTTTGGAATGACTTGTTCCCAAGGCCGGTTTGGCTTTTACTTGACCTTCGGGAGAGGCGAGTGAAACCGCCGAAGCTAGGATTGGCTCAGCATCCAAGTTAGGGAATGTAACTCCTTTACTAGAAGCTCCAAGAACAGAAGATCCTATAGGACCCGAAAGAGCAAGAACCTTCTTTCTTGCTGTGGTTTTAGGTCAACGGCCTGGAGTAGGAGAGACAGCAGGGATTGATGCTGGGACTGGAGGATTGGCAGTGGGAACTGACTCAGGAATTGTCTCCTGCTGAGACTTCACGGACTTGGAAGATGAACCTCGGCCTCGAGTCTTCATGGCTGCTAAGAGTGAAACAAGTGAAACACACAAAGAAAGAAACCCTAAACACTTTGGTTATACGTGAGCGATTCCACAAGAAAACACTTATTATAAAACAACCAAAGTGAATCCGAATATATAGAGTATTCGGTGCACAAATGAGGCAAGTTCAAAAATGGGTAACCAGATTTTAAGTGATAAATGCCAAAATATCTCCTTTTTAAAACAAATTCTTTCACACCTCAAAATTGGAAACTTTTTGAATATTTTAGAATATATTGAGATAAAACAAATAAATTGCATCAATTAATTTTTCAAACCTTTTTTTCTTTTTCTTTTATTTAAGTACACAGTACAAAACAGATTTTATTTTACAATTTTATTTTATTTTATTTTATTTTATTAAAAAATTGCTGAAAATAGAGTGTAAATTTCTATACCATATGTGTCCATGTAAATGCCAAGTCCTGTTCAAAAGAAACAAGATAACCATATTTTTCACAAATTAGAGAAGTGAGTTATAATTCAAATACTAAGAGACCATAATTCGAAAAATATACCAATCACAAAACATATTTGAATCAATTTATTATATGTATGAGTCTTACAACCATCTTACACAGTCTAGTCAACAGGCATGTGTGTGTGCATGTGTAATCAATTTGGCGTTTCTTTTTGGCCTTTTTAAGCTAGGGCCATTGCCCATATTTGGAAATTTTAGCCTTTTTCAAATTGTAACCATAATGGAGGCTATTACTCTTATACTGATGGTAGCCCTTTACACTGGTAGAGTATCCTCCAATATAATTGCTAATTACCTGGTACCAACTTACTCAGTGTCAGCTTTCACACATCAGTATAGGTAGCTCTTTTCCAAAATGGAGCCTGAAAAAGAAACTGGATTAAGGAATGCTCAAACAAACATAATGATTTGATCAAATATAAATTGGATGGTCTATAATTTTTCAAATATGGTTTTTTATTCCAACAGAGTATAGGACTTATAACAATCATTTTCTAAAATACAAAAAAATATGCTCATCAAATTTCTTCCAAACAGAACAAGAGATTTACGCAAACACATATGCAAGGCAAGATAATCAATTTATTGGCAATTTCAAATAAAACAAACCCCCAAGGACTTCCTGAGGGAATCAAATCTGACCGTGTCTAAAGCTTTAGTAAAAATATCTGCAATTTGTTTATTAGTCTCAACATATTCTAAAATCAATGTTTTGTTTTCAACAAGTTCCCTAATAAAATGATGACGAATGTCAATATGTTTGGTGCGAGAGTGTTGAACAGGATTTTTGGAGATATTAATAGCACTTGTACTATCACAAAAAATGGTTAAAGTTTTAATATCAAACCCATAGTCTGCCAACATTTGTTTCATCCACAAAAGTTGAGTACAACAACTTCCAGAAGCAATGTACTCAGATTCGGATGTTGACAAGGAGATGGAGTTTTGTTTTTTACTATGCCAGGAGATCAAATTGTTTCCTAAGTAAAAACAACCACCACTTGTACTTTTGCGATCATCAGTGTTTCCTGCCCAATCTGCATCACTATAACACACAAGGTTAGAATTTTTTTCTTTGGAGTACCAAATGCCTAAATCAAGAGTATTATTGATGTAACGAATAATTCTTTTTACAGCGGTCACATGAGACTCCATGGGGTTCCCTTGGAAACGAGCGCACACTCCAACACTGTAACTGATGTTAGGGCGACTTGCAGTTAAGTAAAGGATACTCCCAATCATACTCCTGTAAAGAGTTGGATCAACTTTCTTCCCATTTTCATCTTTAGATAATTTGACCGTAGTACCCATTGGAGTTTTAGCAGGTTTAGATGCATAGAGTCCAAATCTTTTCACTAGACTTCTTACATACTTGCTTCGTGAAATGAAAATTCCTTCATCTGACTGCTTCACTTGAAGTCCTAGGAAGAAATTGAGTTCTCCTACCATGCTCATCTCAAACTCTTCCTGCATTTGTTTCACAAATTCCTGCACTAAAGAATCATTAGTAGAACCAAACACTATATCATCAACATAGATTTGTGCTATCATAATATTTTCATCAACATTTTTTATAAAAAGTGTTTTGTCTACTCCCCCTCTCTTGTACCCCTTTGAGACCAAAAAATGAGTTAGTCTCTCATACCAAGCCCGTGGGGCTTGTTTCAGCACATACAAAGCTTTTTGCAATTGAAAAGCATGATTAGGATTGTAAGGATCCTCAAACCCTTTAGGTTGTTCCACATAAGCTTCTTCATTCAAAAATCCATTTAAAAAGGCAGATTTTACATCCATTTGGAACAATTTAAATCCAAGAACACATGAAATAGCTAGTAATAATCTTATGGATTCAAGTCTTGCAACACGGGCAAAAGTCTCATCAAAATCAATTCCTTCAACTTGAGTGTACCCCTGTGCAACTAGTCTAGCTTTATTTCTTATTATGGTCCCAAATTCATCGATTTTATTTTTAAATATCCACTTTGTACCTATAACATTAGTATGACTCGGTCTAGGGACAAGAATCCATACCTCATTCCTTGTGAATTGATCTAGCTCTTCTTGCATAGCATTGATCCATGATTCATCATTTAAGGCTTCCTTCACATTTTTTGGTTCCAAAGTAGAAGTAAAACAAACAAATTGAACCAAATTTACATACCTCTTTCGAGTGACCATACTCTCTTCAAGATTTCCCAAAATAAGGTCAAAAGGGTGATTCTTTTTTACTCTAGTTTATGGTTCTCTTTGAACAGAGTCAGAGGAAATAACTGGATTTTCCTTCTCCGTTTTCCCAGTTGTTGTTTCGACAGAATCAGCGTTTGATACGTCAGCAGTTGCTGTTGTCCCCTCCGAAGGCTGTGCTGTCAGATCTGCCATTTCTTTATGATGTTGAACATCAATGAGCCTGTCAATTTCCTCCTCATGGGAGTACTCAGAAAAATATTTTAAATCATCTACAACCACATTAGCTGATTCCATAATAGTTTGGGTTCTCATGTTATAGACACGATAAGCCCTACTATTGGTGGAATAACCAAGAAAAACTCCCATATCGCTTTTAGCATCAAATTTTCCCAGATTCTCACGATCTCTAAGAATATAACACAGACACCCAAAAACATGAAAATAATTAACATTGGGTTTTCTACCTTTCCAGATTTCATAAGGAGTTTCATTTGTACCTGGACACAAGAAAAACACGATTAATTGTGTAACAAGCTGTATTAATTGCTTCTTCCCACAATTTCTTTGTGAGTTTTTTGCTATTAAGCATAACTCTGACCATTTCCTGCAAGGTACGATTTTTCTGTTCCACTACCCCATTTTGTTCAGGGGTTTTGGAAGCAGAAAATTCATGCAAAATTCCAAAAGATTTACAATATTCATCATAAACAGAATTTTCAAACTCCTTACCATGATCACTCCGTATTCGAACAATCTTTCCAAATTTACAATGTTTTTCAACTCTCAATCTTGTACATAGAGTTTGAAAAGCTTCAAAAGTATCTGATTGTTCTCTTAAGAAATCTACCCAAGTAAATCTAGAAAAATCATCCACACATACAAAAATGTATCTCTTACCATTAATACTTTCAACTTGTATAGGACCCATGAGATCCATATGCAATAATTTTAACACATTTGAAGTATTAATATCAGATAATGCTTTATGGGAAATTTTCAACTATTTTCCCAATTGACATGATTCACACTTACCAAGCGATTCTTTACCCAGCTTGGGTATACCACGGATGAGACCTGCATTAGCAATCTTTTTCAAGTTCTTGAAATTTATATGTCCAAGTTTTTCATGCCACAAGTCAGTAATATTAAAACTTGATGAAGATGCATGACATGTGAATTTTTGTGTGAGAGTGTAACAATTATCCAAAGAATGAGAACCTTTGAGAACAATATCACCATTTTGATTTAAAACATTACACTCATCATGCGAAAAAATAACAAGAAAACCTTAGTCACAAATTTGACTTATGCTAATTATGTTGGCTTTCAGCCTATCAACAAGAAGCACATTTTTTAGTTTCGGTAACCCTACAATGTTTAGAGTACCTTTACCTAAAATATTTCATGTCATTCCATCCTCAAATGTTACAACTCCACACTTCAAGGATTTGAAGTTGGTAAGTATGTTGGCATTACCTGTCATATGTCTTGAACAACCGCTATCAAAGTACCATGAACTAGATGCATGCATTTTATGACAGGTAAAGGTAGCCAAGCAAATAGAGTTAACTTTCTTGACCCATGTTGTTTTTATTTTGAATTTCTTTTGGTCAAGAATTGATTCATACTACCAAAGTGTTTAACATAATTCTTTTTGAACAAGTTTAACAGAGAAAAACACTTAGGTCTTATGCGTCCTTTCATCCCACAAAAATGACAAACTGGTATAAATTGTTCAATGTTTCTTTTTGGAGAAATTTTCTTTAGTTGTAGATCTGTTGCAACAGATGACAACTTTGTGCTCTCAGCAAAGTGAACGGTTAGTTGGCAAAACAGACGCATAATTCATAGATTTACAAAAACGATTTTTCTTGAGGATTCAGATCCATTAGATCCTAATCCACTATAATCGCCAGCCTTTTTTCCTACAGAAAGAATATCATCCAATATTCCAGATCTAGGATTAAGCATTTTGACACATTTTTGCAAAAAATCAATTTCTTCATTTTTGGAAGCAATAATCATCTCAAGTTTTTCAATTTTTTCAACAAATTTTTTATTATTGCTAGCCATTAGACGATTCTCATAACACACTTTCAGCCATTGATCATACATTATTTTATAAGACTCTTTCAATGACTCCTCATCTAAGTCAGAATCATCAGAATCACTGTCGAATTCTCATTATTCTTAACAGAATTATTAAGGCATAACACATCCTTGTAATTAACTGAAGAGAAAAACATACCTTTGTGAACAGAGGTTAAGGCAACACTATTTTCCTCCTCATCACTCTCTTCAGAGTCTTGATCACTCCACGTGGCTGTCATGACTTTATTTTTCTTTAAGGTATTTGCACACTTAGATTGAATGTGTCCAAATCCTTCACATTCCCTACACTGAATACCCTTTTTATTAGTTTCAAAGGGTTTAGAAAAATTACCTTTTGAGTTTTTGGATATGGCCTTTTTGTTTCCCAATTTCTTTATGTATTTTTGAAAAAAATTTGTCAACAGAGCCATCTCATCATCCGAACTTTCCTTCTTTTCTTTAGAAGATTTCAAGGCAATAGATTTTTCCTTGATTTCCTCTGTCTTACCTCTTTGTCTAATTTTTTGGTTTAGTTCAAAAGTTCGAAGTGACCCATCAATTCTTCTACTTTTATTTTGTCTAGATCTTTTGCTTCTTCAATTGCCGTTAGCTTTGTCTGAAACCTGTTAGGGAGAACTCTAACAATTTTTCGAACCAAAACATTATCTTCAAGTTTTTCACCAAGAGCAAAATATTCGTTAGAAATATCTGAAAATTTCTCATAAAATTCAGTGAGGGTTTCATTTTCAAATTTTGTTGTGAGCATAACAAGCCTAGAACGCTTGACATCAGCAGTTCCTTCAAATTGAGTTTGAAGGATTTTCCAAGCATCTTTGGCCGAAACACATGAAGATATCAATTTAATGTAACATTCACCAACACCATTAAAAATAGCATGTAATCCTTTATTATAGTAACTGGACAGTTTATCTTCAGCATCAGTCTAGTCAAGTTCAGATTTTACCTTAGTTAAATCATCGCTTTCTGCTGGAGGAGTCAAACCACTTAAAACAGCTCTCCAAGCCTTTTCATCTTGAGATTTGATTAAGGCTCTCATTCTAACTTTCCAATATGGATAGTTTGAATCGTTGAGTAAAGGGGGGCGAGTTATGGAGCCTCCTTCTGTGAAAAAAGACATTGCAAGAACAAGAACAACAAACAGAATAAACCAAGATCACACTCAGAAATGAGTGACCCGCTCTGATACCAATTGAAATTCCATTTTTAGTAATTACCAAATTAATTAAACCATGTGAATTAATTAAAGTACGGAATGGTAATGAACTGTTTACACAGATTGTAATTCTGTCGGGCAGAATCTAAACTTGTCACGACAGAAACTGAACACAATAAAAAGACAGTGCAAAACAATAAAGAACACAGCGAATTTTTACAAGGTTCAGAAACCCTTTCGGATAACCTACTCATTGGGGCCACGCCCAGATAATAAAACCAATTAATAAAGAATTACAAGTACAAAATATTGACTTAAACAAAACAAGACTCCCTCTTGAGATTTGCCGCAACTTTGTTGTACTTCTCTTCACTAATCTGATTTTGATTGAAACGCTCAACCACTTTAACTCCCTTCAATGGCCAGCGAGTGCTTGCATCCTCCCGACGCAAGGCTTGTAAAAATCTTCGCCCGAAGACTATAAACGTTGTGTTCAAATTACAATGTGTATTCACTCATGAACATGGTATAAACTCACCACTAAAAACTAAACACACATATTTCTACAAGATCACGTGAATACTTATGATCTTGAATACAAAGAGGAACTCTCACAAATATTACAATTATGCTCACAAATAATGCATGAAAGAGTTCGCTTTTCTCACTGCCTTTAGAACTCTATTTATAGAGTCTTTTTTCGTGCTCATAAAGGCTGAGAAAGAATTCTTCTAATAAAGGCAAGAATAATTGAAGATATTCTTGATTGATGAAGAGTTTCCTTTTTTTAGAAGATGCTGATCCGACATATACGATTTTGGTGGGGACAGCTCAGACCTGTGTCGGACCAAAAACAAGCTCAAAAAGGAAATAACAATTAATGATATTAAGGATCCAGTTTCCTGTTTATTAATTCTTGAGCTGCACGAAAATATATAAACAAATAATCCATAAATGACTTTGGGTAAGTACTGAATATTTGCAATATAAAACTTCCTTTTACAAACAAATTGGGACAATATAAGCTAAATAAGGAAGCTCATAATTATCCAAAATTCACAAATTGGGAAAGTGGATTTTTGAAAATTATAATACAAGGAAACAACCCATTTATCTTTTAAGAAAAAGATATTTCTATAAAAATGACGATTATAGGATTTACAATATTCTTAATGATAATAGAAGATGTTTTCCTGGTTGGGGAGTAGTCATAGAAGAAATTCAAACCGAGCCTAATTTATCATTGTGTTTCTATTTTCCACTCTAGCTGACTTATTAATCGTTGGCTGATTGCCTTGCTATTTTTGCTTAAAAAATTGTATTTCTTGCCACTGATATAGGTTTATTCCTCAATGTGCATTTGCTAGTTTTAGTGCAGACTTGGCTCCCTTTATTTAGTTGCTTTGTCCAATAAAGATTTTTCTCAAAAAAAAAAATTATGGCACATGATAAGGGCATTTTGGATTATATATTCGTGGACCTTTCTCACTTGGATATTGTAGATTCTTAGTTTTTATGTGTTTCTAGCATTGTTTTACGAGTCTTAGATTTTTAGGCCACAAAACATTTTATGAGAGTTTATTGATAAATTTTGTGTATTTTGTGGCTAGATATTGATGGGAGACGATAAGACTCAAGAAAACGAAGTTTAGAAAGAGATTGAAGTGTTTAAAAGTCCCTAAATCCGAGGTTCGAAGCTGAAGCAGAAGAAATTGAAGAAAAATGAAGACACGAAAGAAAGAAAAAAAAAAGTCGTATGGTCGCGACCTCCAAGTAGTGGACAACGGCCGCAGCGAGGGAAATCAGTGGTCGTAGCCTAGGCCCGTCGATTTGCAAAAATTACTTGTCACAGCCACTGCAGTGCACATCAGTGGTTGCAGCCTACAGCAGTTTTTCAGCTTTAATTTTAATTTTTATATGTAATTTCAAAGGGATTATAAAAGGGTTTGCAGCTAACTTTTTGAATAACTTTTGATTATGAATTTTGGAGATTTATGCATGCTATTATATATATAGTCTCAACCACTCTAGAAATCATTGATTAATTATTTTAGACGAAATCATAAGTATACATGAGTAGGAAGATGGTTAAGGCAAGTTCTTTCGATCGTTTGAGCCTTTCAAGCCTACCTATGATATCTAGCTCACTAGTTTTCCATTTTTGATCCATAATGACTAATCTTTTTCTTCTATGAATCCAATATGTAAACCTCTGCAGGTATGAAAATTTTATCCCTTTTTGTGACTCATTAACCATGGCTATATGTGAATGTTTACTTTTGGGGGATGGATTTTGTAAGAAGGGAAAGATATGTATTGGTTTATTAGATTGTAATTTAAATGTTTATGATCTACTATTTCTCCCTACGAAGTTAAATTGAAAAAAAAAATTGCAGTGAAGAATATTGGAAGAAGAAAAAAAAAAGAGGAAATTGCAAAAGCATATGTGTGAGGGAAATAGTAAGATCAATGTGGAAAGAAGAAAAGAGAAAGATTGTGTATTTTTGAATTGTATGGGAACTTTGTAAGGATATCTAAAGAATAGAATAAATACAGGCTATGGTGTGATTTGAGCTTAATATATATTTTTTATCTACATTTAACCTTAGCCTTATATTACAAGCTTATAAAGACCTTTTGATTCTTGTTTATGTGTTCTTATATTAGTGGATAATAATTGGCTAATGTCTATGGAGTGGATGCTTTTCAAGATACATATAGTTTGTACAAGGGACATTTTGAAAAATATTTTGGCATGTATAAATTGATTTGGGTGCATGTGAGTTGGTAAGTTTGATTGTGAATAAATATAAAAAGATCGAGTGTAAGTGGTGACTGTGCATTGAGTTGGAATTCTAAAGAATGTGGAATTTGGATTTTTCCTAAGAATTATTTGTTTGTTCAATTTTTGAGACAATCATCGCTTTCAACAAAACCATTGCTTATGTATTTAGTTTTTTTTATTAGATGTTTTCGCTAAGGGAATAGCAAAGTCTAAGTGTGGGGATAATTTGATAAGGGTATTTTGGATTATATATTTGTGGTCATTTCTCACTTAGATATTGTTGATTTCTAGCGTTTTTATGTGTTTATAGTTATTTTTTATGAGTCTTTGATTTTTAGGCCACAAAATATTTTATGAGAGTTTATTGCCAAATTTTGTGTATTTTTTGGCTAGATATTGATGGGAGACGATAAGACTCAAGAAAATGTAGTTTAGAAAGAGTTTGAAGTGTTTTAGAAGTCCCTAAACCTGAGGTTCTAGGTTGAAGCAGAAGAAATTGAAGAAAATGAAGACACGAAAAAAGAAAAAAAAAAAGGCTTATGGCCACGACCATCCATATTCCAAGCCATGGCGAGGGAAATCAGTGGTCACGGCCTACGCCCGTGGATTTACAAGAGTTACCTATCACAGCCGCGGCAGTCCACATCAGTGGTCGCGACCTGACACAGTTGTTCAACTTTAATTTTAATTTTTAAATGTAATTTCAAGGGGACTATAAAAGGGTTTAGGGCTAACTTTTAGCATAACTTTTGAATACGAATTTTGGGGATTAGAATAGCAGAGGAGAAGAAAATACATCATTATTTTGTACATTCAATCTAGTTTTTCTTCTTCTCTCTAGAACTTCTTTATTTTCAATTTATGTTTATCTTTATATCTATGATTATGGAGTAGTTCTCTTTTAGGTAAAGGATTATTTCAAAACCCAAGACATGAAATCTTGAATGCAATGATGAACTTCTATTTTCTTGTATTAAATTGCTTTTATTCTTCTAATTGAATGTTATGAATCTTGTGATATCTTGCTAGGTGAACAACTAATTAAGATGTTACATTGTTCTATTATCATCTTAGGATTGTTATTCACCTAATAGTCTAGGGTTCTAAGTAAAGTGATAAATTGCAATCAAGTGTTGTGAAGAGTATTTTAATTGTGATGGAGAATGAAACCTAGGTTAAATGAATTGCATGCTTGATGAATTTGTTGCTTAGATTAACTTGTTTCTACTGAATGTAATGATTTTCCTAAGTTAAATAGATCGCATGCTTAATGGGTTTATAGCTTGGTAAAAAATATTAATTAATGAGCGCTTATCTTTAATTAATTGTGATAAGGAAACTGGGATAATTGGCTGCTTAAGTGTTATCTGCAGGGTTAATAATTTAATTGGGAATAGGGGAATAATGTATGTCATTGTTGATTGATTGATTGTTGAATATAGAGAATAATTCTTAACTGTTCTTTAAAATCATTATCATCAATTGTTTTTTGCTTGTTATTTTATTTTATGTTATTAAATTTCAAAAACAAAATCCCCTTTTAATTCTTGTTTCTATTTTGAATGATAAGTTGAATAATAGTTCTCATGGGCTCGACCTGTATATACCATTATACGAAGTAATTGGTAATACGAAAAATAAAATCTTTAGTAAATTTGATACAGTATACAGCACGCATCAACACATAATTATATACTTTCTTATGATATATGAGCATCTTTATCTTACTCACATAATCTTTTTCCCCTTCAAGTTCTATATGGTTATTGCTATCTTAAATAATATTTTTTCAAATAAGCACAATATTACAAGTGTAGATGATTATTGTTGAAAATGCCTACTTTTCATAATCTTGATTCATCAAACTGAAAAGAATGTATGTATATAAATATATATATATATATATATATATTCTATATAAAAAAATGTGTACTTAATGATTTTTTTTTGTTTTAACAGATTTTTTATTAATTTTAACTGAATATTATAAATATTTTATGAGATATTCCTTTAAAGTTAATTAAATTTAAATATTTGTTAATTGTATTAATATAAATTCATATATTATAAAATATTATTATTATAATAATATTTAATATAATACTAGATATTTAATAATTATATTGATATAAATTCAAGTGTTATAAAATATCATTATCAAAATAATATATAATACAAGACTAAATATTTAATAATTATATTAATATAAAATTGTTATTATTTATATGTAAAAGAAAACATGTTATTTGTTTTATTGTTGGGGATATGGCTAAACACAAAACTTTGAATGTTACAATTCAAATAAACAAACCCAATATAACTTAGTTTACAATAGTGGAATAACACAAATAAGAACAAGTGATAGAATAGACATTTGGAGTGAAAACCCTTAGTTACATAAAATCATAAAGACTGTGATTTTATGTGAATCAATGGAGATGACAAAGACTTTACACAAATTGAATTTTTTGTCCAAAAATTTCTATTCCTAGCGTCCCTTCAGAGATTGCTTGAAGCTATTACAAGTTGGAATGAGATTGGGATTTACATGCCTTAATCTTCATACTAGTCAAGCTTTCTTTATGAAGATCTTGGAGAAAAACTAGTAATCTTGAAAGTTAAAGAGAGAGAGAGAGTGGTGAGTGATCAATTCACCAAAGTCTCAAATGAACCATTTAAATAGTGCAAGAACTCTCATTAGTGTTAACCAGTGAGAATAATACATTTTCAACTAAGTTTTGAAGCCAAAAACACGTAATTGTACGGTCCCGTACAGACCGCCCAAGCAATGCGTTGCCTACACCCAAGGAATGCATCGCCTGTCTGAGGGTTTGTCTCCGAAGTAATGTGTCACCTCCTACCGGCGACGCAACGCAAGTACCACTGATTTAACGGCCTCAAACTCTCTTCAAAACATCTCCAAATACCTCCAAACTTTTTGGGTACTCTTATACACTCCAAAGACCCAAAAAAGATCATTTATAGATGCCTATACCAAATGTCAACCTGCTCATGTTGACTTTAGTGAAATCGCTATGATTTTTGCACCTCATCGTGTCTAACCAATTTCACTTTGTATTTAACCATTCATAACATTTATTACTTAATATAACTTATATAAATATATTTATATATTCATGTTAAATAACAACAAATATTTTAAATATTATATATATAAGTGGTGTGTGTACAAATAACATGACTCTAAAACCACATAAGAAATTAGAATAATATTTATCTTCTATCAATAATAAACAAGCTTCTTCTCCAATCATTTATGTGTGATTTTGAATAATATTATGATTATTTTGTACCTTAAATATGGTAGTTTGTGATCTAAAAGGTTATCATTTTATTTTATTTTTTAAAATCATAAATAATGTTTTGGTTTATTTTTTTTAAATATGTTTATGTCATTCATTTATATATAATATTGTTTATCTATTTAAAATTTATGGGACAAGCATAAAAACTTGTTATCATTTTTTTTAAATCATAAATAATGTTTTGTTTTATTTTTTTTAAATATGTTTATGTCTTTTCTTTATATATAATATTGTTTATCTATTTAAAATTTATGTGACAATCATAAAAAATTCATAAAAATAATTAATAAATCTTCTAAATATAATCAAGCAAACATGCATTGCATGTTGCTTGCACCTAGTAGTTAAATAAGTATGTCTTAGTGTCTAATTAATTAAAATAAGATATACATTATCAAGACATATACGTATACTTCTTTTACACAACATTAATATTATAAATTAGTGAAAGTATAATAAAATTAATATTTGGAGTGATATACATTGATACTTTTTCTATAATAAATTTAGATCCAACTAAAAAAATTGTAAAAACAATTTTTGATGCGTGAAATGATTTCAATTATAAATTTATGACCTACAGTCCCACAAAGTAATGTATTGCACAAGTTTTTATTTTATTATTATTTTTTTAAAATATATTTAGTTTTTTTTTCAACAAGAATATTTTTTAGTTAAATGCTCTCTAAAATACTATAATTAAAATCAGTTGTAATATACTCGTAGACCTGGATAACTAACTGTCTCAACCGTCTTTCCATTAGTACCATTATGCACTAGTTCCACTACTAAAAATATAAGAATAGGCAGCTGCGTTGCACCAAAGCTATTGACTTTTGTATTGGTTTCTAAATCGGCAAATATTCAGATGTTGTCAATTGTATAGTCAAAGGTTTCAGTTTAGAACCGACACTATTGAGGTCAATAGCGTTGGTTTTACACTATCGCCAATCAGAAAAAAAAATATGAATAATAATGTTGTCCTTGTTTTTATCAAGTCAACACGTGGCACTCGTTGAGTGTTCATGGTACTCGGGAGGTTATTTAGCATACCCCAGCCTCGGAGAAGGCTTCCTTAGATCCTACTAGGTATTCTTTAGCCTCTTAGTCGAAGAGATATAGTATGATGGTTCTCCGCCCCCAGAGAACGATGCCAACTATCAAGCACAACATCTTAGGACCACCAACAGCTTCCTGACATGTGACACGCCCCGCGTGTAGTGGTGTCGTTTCCATACTCAAGACAAATAGCATGTCCCAATGCGCTACCTGACACGGGAAGATGTGCAACCACTCTCTGACACTATCAGTGGCATGTCCTCCCAAAAAGTGGTAGGACAATACCTCATAAACGGGCCCCGTGCGATCTGTACAGGCCTTCTAGTTTTTTATCACAAGAATTTTAATAATTAGGACTAAGATACCATCATTATGAGGGATAATAATTATTAAAGTCTCATTTAATTGTCCACAACCACTATAAATAGGGCGGGGATACCCCATTGTAGGGGGTTCGACGATTGTGTAATTTGAACAGCATATACATTGCCAAAAACTTCCATTGAAGCTTGACCTCTCAAGCTTCAAGCATCTCAATATAATAGACTCGTGGACTAGGGTTGTTTTATAACCTGAACCACGTAAAACTCGGTGTCATCTTCATTTTCTTTCAAGTTCTCTTTATTTAACGTTGATAGCAAAAAAGGCAATCAACATTTTAGAGTTTTCATTGAAAGCTAGAAGGAAGCATTGAAAAGTTCAATAATGCTTACAACAAGAAAAAATGCCAAAGATGACATTGCTCCTCACAATGTTGCTGAAAGAGGAGAAAAAAATTGGCCACCTCTGCCTACAAACCCAGAGATAGCTCAAGAAGAATACGCTGAAAATGTCGAGTACAACGTTGAGTACGGCGGCAAGTACAGCAACGAGTACGACGGCAAGGACTATGAATACTACAATGACACTGACTACACCCAGTCTGTGTACACGGATGAGACACCAAAGGCGGCGACTCTTAAAGGCCAGATTGCCTCTCAACAATAGAAGCATGATACCCAAGAAGAGAACGTAATTATCCTACAGGAGATGGTTAACGCCATAAGGGCCACTTTGGCAGCCCAAGGGATGCAAGTGGACCCCCATGGCGAAGTACCATCAAGGCAACTAGTTGGCGTGCCTCCCATGCACCTAGCTGGGGTGCTGCTTGTGAATCCTAAGGGTGTTCCTCCTGAACACCCAAGGCAGAAGATCCGCCAATAGGCGTGTCACCAAGGCAGCTTGCTGGAGTTGGGATTCCACTTGTGCCACAAGATCATGGCAAGGGTAAAGTTGGCGAAGGAGCATCCCAAGGGCAAAAGAGGGAGTGTCCTACGTCCGAGCCCATACATGTGCCGAAAATACATGGCAAGAATCCCGGGCCTTTGTGTCGAGGCCTTGCTCTGTTGTCAGTGCCCAAGGAGCCCGAGGAGGGCTGCCATTGATCATGGCTGACAAAGAGGTGCAGTTCCACTCGCACCACAATACCCTCCGAGAAATATTTCTCGGGGGTGTACAGAAATGTCCGCCTAGCGAAGACGTGGGATGAGTATCTTAGTTATTCACGACTATGATGATTCAGAGGGAGATACTGAAGTGGGATATCCTGAGGATGGCAATCGCCACCAGACACAATCCGACTTGCGAGATGATCTTAACGCTCGTAGGGGTAAGGCTATACACACGGGTTATCCCGAAGAAAGGCTTCAGCTAGACCTCTAAGAAGGTCTTAATGCTCGTAGGAAGGAGCACCCAGCACAAAGTGCCAACCAAAGCCCGGATCCCCTATAATCCGAGCTGGAAAGCCTGAAAAGGATTATGCTTAGGATGGCTCGAAGACAAGGTCATGACTCAGACTTAGAAGAAGAAGACAGGGAGTCGTGCGCTCCTCACTTCGTGGAAGCCCTACTTCCACGGGGATTTAAAATGTTGGCCAGCGCATCCTATGATGGCAGCACAGATCCACCAAACATATATCAAAGTTCAACCACTTAATATCGGTCCATCGTGTCTCCAAGGATGCCAAGTGCCACGTCTTCCCATTAACTCTGATGGGACTGACCGACGAGTAGTTCAAGAAGCATAAGCCTGGGTCCATCCATTCCTGGCACCAACTTTCTTCATCTTTCTGAAGATAGTTCATAGCTGCTCGAAAGGTAAGCTTCGAGTTCAACGCGTTAGCCAATATAAAAAATAAAAATAAAAGGGTCGCTCGAAACCCTTAAGGTGTACATCAAACGTTTCAAGGAGGAAGCGACGAGAACCAAACAAGTCGATGACGACCAACAGCTAATGACCCTACAAGTCGGTATCCAAGCTATTTCTCCCCTATGGGATGACCTCCAATGGAGAGGATGCCATAGGCTGGATGATTTCGTTCATTGAGCTCTGGAGTATATAAACTGGGAGGACACCCATATCAGGGCATTTAGAGGACCAATCCCTTTCCCATCTCTGATGGTATCCAACTCTTATTCTTCTTACATTCCTCCATCGGCGGACCTTACAGGGCCCCAACAGTTCGCTCCATCTGCTGGCATTAGTGCCATGTCCACTGCTGGATTTAGCGTTGCACTGACGGGATATGGACCAGCTCTCACTAGGTATAGTGCATTCCAGCCTGCATTCGGTATTGGGAAAACTGCTCCAACTGAGTCCTCCGCACCCAGTGATGCCCTAAGTGGTAGCAAATGTGGAGGAAAATCAAAAGGAAAGAAGCCTAGGAGAACGGGGACGCTTTTCGAGGAGAAGTATACTCCTCAATATTTTGAGTACACAGACTTAGTTGATATTCAGTAGAATATATTTCTGGTCACGGAGCAGTAGGTTCATTTTTAAGGCCCCAACCAATTCGAAGGGTCCGGGAGAGAAGAGAATCAACAAAATTATGTCGTCACCATAATGACGTGGGGCACCACACAAATGAGTGTCGGCAACTTAAGGATGAGATAGAAAATCTCATCAAGTTAGGACACATCCACCAATACGCAAGAGCCGAGGCTCGTACAGTGTAAGCTCCTACAGCGGTACCTCTACAACAAGCGATACCTCCTCAGGCCATAATCCCGGTACCAAGTTTCCAACAACAGCAAGTTGCCAGGGACCGCCCCTGTTAACGAACGCGTGGGGACAATATTTGGGGGATCCAACTTGGGGGGGCATCTACAGGATCACAAAATCATTACGCTCGATTGCCCACGCAGATGCCGTGAATGACAGACCAACTCATCTCCTTCTCGGAGGATGACACTCGGAGAGTTCACTTCCTCCACCACGTTCCTTTAGTAATAGAGAGCCAAATTTCTAACAAGATGGTTGCTTGAATCTTGATGGACAACGGAAGTTCAGTGAATATCATGTTCAATTCAGCCTTCACATTATATGGGTTTATGGGGGAAGGACTCATTCCAATGGGGAAGATTAAGTTACATGTGACCCTCGGGGAAGTCCCTCACCAAGCTTTCAAATACTGCACTTCTGTGGTGGTAGATTGCTCTTCCACCTACAGCGCCATCATGGGACGCCCGACCTTGGTGGAGTTTGGAGTCGTCACATCAATACGCCATTTGCTCATGAAGTTTCCCACTGAGGTAGTGATAGGCATCGTGCGCCGAGACCAAAAAGAAGCTCGCCAGTGCTACAATGTGTCACTCAAAAATCCATTCATGGTGGTAGAAGAGGCGGCACCCAAGGACATGGAAATCTAAGCAGTCTGAGAGCAATCAGGATCAAAGGAGTTGGATCCACGGGTTTAGGAGGATAGGGCCATTGAGCCAGCTAAAGAGGTTATTCTTGACCCCTTAAATCCCAAATGAAAGACAAAGGTGGGAAAGAATTTGGCAGCAGAAGTCCGAGAAGCCCTAGTAAGTTTTCTTAGAGAAAATTTTGACGTCTTTGCTTGAACACATTCCGACATGACTGGCATTGATCCAAGCATCATGTGTCATGCTTTAAACGTAGATTCGAGTATCGCCCCAGTTCAACATAAATGGAGAATGCTAGGAACGACCCTAGCAGAGGCACTAAAAGCAGAAGTAGACAAACTTATTTCCAATGGGTTCATTTGAGAAGCCCAATATCCGAAGTCGTTGTCGAATCCAATCTTAGTTCCCAAACCTAATGACACCTGAAGAACATGCATAGGCTTCTAAGACTTGAACAAAGCATGTCTGAAAGATTGTTTTCCCTTACCAAAGATTGACCAAATTATTGATGCTATGTCTAGGTATGAGCTCTTGTCCTTTATGGACGCTTACTCGGGGTATAAATATATCTTCATGCATGTCGCGGACAAGGAACATACCAATTTTCCCACCGATAAGGGGATGTATTGTTACAAGGTAATGCCCTTTGGGTTAAAAAATGTTGGTGCCACCTACCAACAATTGGTGAACTACATTTTAAAAATCAGCTCGGGTGAAACATGGAGGTCTACATAGACAACATGTTGGTAAAGTCAAGAACGGCTCTCAACCACGTAAAAGATTTAGCTGAGGTTTTTTTGGTCCTTCGCCGATTTGGGATAACGTTGAATCCTCAGAAGTGTACATTTGGTGTGGCCTCACGTAGGTTCTTGGGATTTATCGTGAGCGCCCGAGGAATTGAGGCCAATCCTAAGAAGATAAATGCTTTGGTGGAAATGCCTTCTCCCAGGAAACACAAGGATGTAAAAAGCTTGACTGGGATAGCTGCTTTGAGTCGATTCATCTCCAAGGCGCTGATAAGTGCATTTCATTCTTTAATACCCTTCGAGGAAGTCAGAGGTTCGAATGGATGGAGGAATGCAAAAATTCCTTCCAGCAGCTAAAGACGCACATGGCCAATCCTCCCATTTCGTCCAAACCTGTTGATGAGGAACCTTTGTTCCTCTATATGGCAGTGTCAAAAGGGGCCATTAGTGTAGCTTTAGTCAGGAAGAAGGACATGTCCAGCATTCTGTTTACTATATAAGCAAAAGACTCCTAGGTGTGGAGTCCAAATATCCATTGATGGAAAAGTTGACATTTTGCCTACTAGTGGCTTCTCGGAAGCTGAGACCGTATTACCAAGCGCACCCGATCAGGGTTCTTTCCAATCATCCATTGATGCAAGTCCTCCAGAAGCCCAAATCCTCTGGAAGACTCCTCAAGTGGGCGGTTCAGCTAAGCCAATTTTATATAACTTACCACCCGAGAACGACCATAAGTGGCCAAGCACTAGCATACTTTATCACCAAGTGCACGAGAGCACAAGAGAGTGTCGGAGAAAACCCTGTTGTCGGGCCCACATGGAAACTTTATGTTGATGGCTCCTCCAACGAGAATGGCGCAGGAGCCAAAATTATTTTTGTATCCCCAGAGGGCCATTGTGTCCACAGTGCCCTAAGGTTTGGCTTCGATGCCTTAAATAATGAAGCAGAATATGAAGCACTTATTGTCGGACTCCGAGTAGCTCTGGAAGTCAAAGTATAAGGCCTCAAGATATTTAGCGACTCCCAACTTGTGGTAAACCAAATGCTCGGGGAGTATCAAGCCCGAGGAATGAAAATGGCCACATACCTGGCGAATGCTCAAGAAATATTGCACAACTTTAAGTTTACCATCTGACAAGTCCCTAGAGAGAAAAATTCCAATGCAGACGCTCTAGCCAAGCTTGCTACCACTAAAGATGTTGAACTAATAAACGTGGTCCTGATCAATTACTTATCAGCCCCAAGCATCTCAACGCCCAAAGAGGTAGAATTCGTGCAGCAACAGGACAATTAGATGGAACCAATAATCAAATATCTTGTTTCTGGAGATCTGCCAGCAAATAAGAGAACATCTTGGATGTAATCATGGACAACAAGTTATACAGGCGAAGATATCTTTACCTATAACGCCCTAGATAGCCAAGACTGTTACACTGTGTGTTTAAAATAGTGCTTAACTCGCTAAGCGAGTCATTTGAACTTAAATCTGTAATTAAAGACCTGGTTAAGGTTATGTATTAAAAATCTTGGTCAACAAAATGATCATTTTTCATTAAAGTATTAAGTTTATACACGGGATCCCGAAAATCAGTTACTGACTTACAAAAGACAAATAGAATACACATTTGTCGTCCTAAGCAGCAAAACAGGGTTCAACCCTAGTTCCTCCCAGGCTATCGCGGTCATGGTGATCAAGTAGGTTGCATATGTACACAGCACCCCTGAAGCTCTCCAACTTATGGTTGGTCCGGCTATCCCTTTCCCTTACCTGCACCACGTAGCACCCGTGAGCCAAGGCTCAGCAAGAAAACTTAAATCAGCATGCACAACTAGGCAACAATATAAAAGCAGTAAGCAATAATCAATAAATTCAATCAATAACAGGATATAAACAACCATCTAATAGTAACATTTAGCTCAGTCAAGTGCATAAACCAATCTCAACAATCAGTACAAATAATCAAGCGCAAACCAAACTTTTGTTAATTGTATAATGTTTAGGCCCATCACCCTTAGGCCAAGACCTCTGGTCTTATAGCCGACCCCGGCACCCTTAGGTCGAGCTACGTTCCGCACACTTGCTATCAGCACCCAGCACCCTTAGGCCAGCCTCCAAACAGATATAATCACGTATGCACAATGCACAACACGTAGTCAATGGCAGCGTATACAAGCATGCCTATCAAAATATTCTCAGATTCAGATATGTTTACATTCATAACATATTCATTAACAAGGGTCTAAGCCCCATTCACAACCCGAGTGTAATTTTCTTACCTCAAGTCCCAAGCAACTAGAGTATGGCAACCCTGAGCACGATCCCTAATCCTGAGCCCTTACGGTATAACCTAGTCACAGCATATTAATAAATAACCATTAAAACCCTAAGTTTATTACAACCTTCAAAATAATATACTAGCCTCTGGAACCTCGAATTCTACTATCGAGTAGTAGAATTCGTCCCAAGCGCTTAGGTTAAAGTTCCCATCATCAAAACCTGAAGTAGCCCAAAAATGACTAGGCGGGCCGCGACATGCCCCTAAGGGCCGCAGCGCGCCTCCTAGGTCAGAGAGCCCCCATGTATGGAACCAGGACATGGGCCATGACTATCCTTAGAGAGTGGCAGCACGCCTCCAAAGCAGAAGCCCCACTTACCCTAGGTTCACCTGGGTCACAGCGCCCTAAGAACAAGGTCGTGACTTGACCCTACGAACCTAGGATTTCTCTGCTTTTCCTCAGCCAAAAACCCAACAAAAACCTCCCAAATAATTCCTAGAACTATAATTCAATCCCCAAAATAATACCAATATGATACCAGCAATAAAACCCCAGCTCAACACACTCAAACTTCCATCCAAACTCAAATCCATAACCTTGAACCTTAAAGCTAAGAACGGACATAAAACAAAAATAAAACACCATTAAAATACCAATTGAAACTCACCTCAGCTGTGAATTAATCCTCTTAGCTACAGCTTACCAAATTCTAGGCCTCAAGTCTTCAATTCCCCAAGCTTTCAGCACCAATTCCCCTTAGCTTCCCCAAGAATTCCACCAAAGTTGAGAGAGAAAGAGAGATGGTCAGTTGGAAGAAGAAAGGTGTTCTGGCCTTGTTTCCTTGAGTTTCTACAAGCTACCAATGCCTAAGCTATCCCAAAGGTAAGTCTATCCTCTTGATAAAAGGACCATAATACCCCTTAGAACACCCTTATCTTCTAATGCCCCCGAGGGAAAAAAACATCATTAGGCACATTCCCCACTAATCCTCAAATTGTCTTATAAATTCCCAATTAATCCCGACATGCCCAATTAATCACCAAATAACTGTACGTTAACCAATAAATCCAAAATACACACTAAGTCCCTGAAATACCCCTAGGCTCGCCCCGAGTCGGGTATTGGACCCCATTGTAACTATTCCACTAATCCTCTCACTAGGATCGCCTCGAGATGAATATCGCAAATATATCCACATAATAATGTGGTCCTCAATCATTTAACACATATAATCACATTTATGCCTTCGATGGGCCAAAATTACAAATATGCCTGTATTGACAAGAACAGGCCCACGTGCATATTTAGTACACATAAACATGCACATGTATTTACATTACCATATAAATCATGTATGACATGTAGTCACGCATTTATTCGGTTAATTCCACATATAATTCCAATTATGCCCTCCAGACACAGTAATCAAGGCACTCAGCCTTAATAACTAATTCGGGACGTTACAATTATCCCCTTCTTATTGAAATTTTGTCCTCAAAATTTATTCAAGTGTCTCAGAACTCCAATCCCGTGAATCTGAGTATATCCTCAAAATCTAATCCTTTACTTTGCTATCTCTATGTAACACTCTCACAAGAGTGACAGTCTTATTCTACGAGACTTCATCTCACTTATCTAAAATTCCATTGAAATCCTAGGGTCTCCTCACCCACGAAGTAATACTTAACACTTCCTCCCTTGACATTGGCACCAGTAACACCTTCTGAGCCACTACCCATACTGGGGTAAGGCTAATCTATAGGCCCCTAGCCTAGTCCCTAATAGGATCTCAAAAATATATCAAATGTAGAGTCAAAACTCATCTTTCTTTCCCAACTATCTTATCTTTTAAATCAACAATACTCGAAGAAATACCAAGTCTCCCATCCTAGAACTTCGCGCTCCCATATTGAAATTTGTGAACTCTTATGTTCTTTCAAATAAGCAGACACTCCTGCCCTAACAATCCTAATAACTTCGTTGGTCCTCCAGACCAATTTTGAACCATAATACTTCCTGTCTCTCATTTCATTACTCAGAGCGAGTACTTCTCACTTTCTATCTTACTGTATCTTATTCAGAGTCACCCTAGCTGTTGACCAACATTCATCACTGTGACTATTCAATCAAGGGACTGTAATGATCTCAATGCCCCCAAAAACTTACATATTCAATGTACAATTCTTAAAGTCTGAGTCATTCCTTCATATTGACAGTCTATCAGAAGATATCCAATAATTCTAAGTCCCAATTTTATACTCCTTGCCCTCTACAGCCCTTTTTCAAAACTTGGGAAATAAAGGGTCTCAGTCTGACACCATGGACTTCGGTGTCCCACGAAGACATACGGTCTCCCTTCGCCCATATGCATTTTTGTGATACCCTTTCACACGAACCGAAGTGTGCTAACTCAATCTTTTGAGTCACAACTTTTCGTATCCACTCATCTTACCTATAATCTGAGGTGATCCACCCTTACAGTGCATAACTATATTCCTCCGTACTAACTCCAAATTATCCTAGAGTCATAATAGCCTTTCTGGCTTCTGATTATCATCTCCCACTTGTTAGATGAATTAGTTCGTACGCCTCCCAGTATACAAATTCAGGTCCTAATACCCATTCAAACTTCCCGAATACAATAATTTTAAGGAGATAGTACAAGACTCATCTAGAATCTCCACCTCAATGCCAAGTTCCATCAAAACACTTATCTGATCCTCATATCTTAACCCATTCACACTAAAATAGTAGGATTTTTTACCATTCCTACAAGATCCTCTCTCTGTACTTCATTGTTCATAGAGGTATGTCTGCCAACTATCAACTACAGATTCTATACCAACCCTAGTCATTACCTCATCTAACTTTACTATAATCCATCGTGAGTCATCCAACTAGCACAGACCTTACAAACTCAAGATGTCCGCTTCCACGTTAATTTCCTCTATACAACAAAACATATATTTACATATAATTCCAATTATTCCCTCCAAACACAGTAATCAAGGCACTCAGCCTTAATAACTACTTCAGAATGTTACATTACCCCTACTGCGATGTGTGTCCCATTAGGAAGCAAGGCTTATTCTCCAAGAAGTGCATGAGGGCTTCTGTGAGGACCACGTGAGGGGCAGAGCCTCGCCAAGAAGATTCTTATACAAGGCTACTTTTGGCCTACCATGAATAAGGACTCTATGGAGTACGTTAAGAGGTGCGATAAGTGCCAATGTTATGCCAACATACACTGAGCTACTCCAAATGAGCTTACCCAAATGACAAGTCCCTGGCCCTTTATTTTCTAGGGGATTGACCTTATCGGGTCCTTGCCCACCGGAAAGGGAGGAGTGAAGCATGCTATCGTTGCGATCGACTACTTTACGAAGTAGTTCGAGGCCAAGCCTCTCGCTACCATAAGTTCCAAGAAGGCGCTGGACTTTGTCATAAAAAACATAGTTTGTTGTTATAGACTCCTGAGAAAGATAGTCTCCGACAACGGCCTTTAGTTCAACAGTGAACTGTTTACCAAATTTTGTCTGAGGCACAGGGTAATGAAGAGCTTCTCCTCCATGGCCCATCCATAGGCAAATTGACAAGTGGAAGTGGTCAACAAGAGGCTTAAGGCCACTTTAAAGAAAAGGTTAAAACAAGCAAAGAGCGTCTGGCCTAAAGAACTGCCTAAGGCATTGTGGAGTTATTGCACCACTGATAGGACTTCTGCCGGTCATTCCCCTTCCTTCATGGCCTATGGCTATGGGGCCATGCTACCAGTTGAAGCAGCTCTCTCCATGCACTGAAGAGATATATACAACCCAACCACCAATCATGAACTACTACGAGAGTCCCTAGACCTTGTGGAGGAGCTAGGAGAAGCTTCGTAGCTTCGTGTATCATCCTACCAGCAAAAGGTGGCTAGATACTTCAATTCCAAAGTAAAAGATAGGAAGTCTGGTGTCGAAGATTTGGTGTTGCGAAGTGTCTTCTTAGCAACCTGAGATCCTGGTGCTAGGGTATTGGGCCCAAACTAGGAATGTCCATATCAAGTCGAGAGCATCATATGTCCAGGAATATACAAGTTAGCTCGACTAAGTGGGGAGTTAGTGTCGCATGCTTGGAATGTCGAGCATATTTGCTGATACTACCAATAATATAAGCAATGTAGTAGTCTAAATTTTATAATCATTTTGTTGCCTTTGAGCATAACTAATGAAAACCGTGTATTCAAAACATGGTATAGGAATTTTAGAAAAAAAAATTGCTCATATTTAATTATTTTATTTATTATTTTTATCCCAATGCTCGAAGAGTATGTGCCCGATAGCTTGGACAAGTGAACGCAAATTAATTCTTCGATTACTTAGGGGTATGGTAGTGCAACCTCATTGAGCATTGTTAATTGGGAACATGACTTAGGAAGCTAGGCTTATCGAAAGCAAAGTAAGCCTAGTGTCACAGGTCCTGAATAAAAAACTTAGACAATAAAACTCTTAAGATTACAAAACCCTAATGTCTCCTAAGGATTAATGGCTTATTCTCGACGAGCGGAGCCTGGTTTAAATATTGAAAGGGCTAGGGATTCCTAAGTATGACACTCAATCTCCCAAACTGCATCCCGAGGACTTAGAGCCCGAGCATGGGTAGTGCTTCCCCAGGTCTGAGTAATGGGTACTCGGGAGGCAAGGGTGTCCGTGGCCAAGGATAACAACCTAGTGGACCCAGTGACTAATACTAAGGTTAAGGGACCGTAAGGTTGATTGACCTCATGAGCCCCAAGAGGGAGAACTCATGGAAACGCTAAGAGCTCTAACTTGGCACCATGCTTAAGCTATTGTCGGGGACATAGTATCGTACACCCAACACTAAAGTGTTGGATTTTTTTTCTTAGTGTGATCTCATTGAAAGATCAAGGGCACATAAAATTTTCATGATGTCTAATCACATTCAATTACAGTAAGGGCAATTCTCAAAATAAAGACCAGCATCAATAGGATAAACAAGTATAAAAAGAGAAACAACATTCATAAAAACAATACAATGTGGAAATTTACACATAAAGGTGCTCAGAGGCTCGAGCTTAAATATGTTTTTTCCCCAGAAAAAGAACAAAAGAAAGGGCACGCATGCCCAGGGAATAAACAAGATCGATGACAGGCTCCGTCTCTGGAGCTTTCCTAGGTTCACAACTTGCGGTATTGGTAGCCTTTCCAGCTTGTGTCACTCGCAAGCGCTCTTCAAACTCATTTCCTGTGAATCTTGTAGATGGTGGCTTCCCCCGTGAAGTCCAAACTCATTTCCTGGTTATGGAACCACGACACAAAAAATGCATCTTTAACAATGGTCTCGAGTTCTTTCTTTAGCTTGTCCACCTAGTACTGAGAGTACTTGTTCATCTCCATAGCCTAGACGGCCTTGACCTCGACAAGATTGGCTCGATCGTTGGCTTCCTTCAGCTACTTCTACACCCCCTTCAACTGGTCCAATACCTGGAGGATCTCCTAGTCTACCCAGGCAGTCGTTGCTGCGGCCTTGGTAGCATCCTCCTTAGCCTTACACGCCTCCTTATTAACTACTCTGAGCTCCTCAGTAGTCTTTGAGGTTATTTCCTCGAGCTCCCGAGTACATTTTTGTGCAGTCTCCAAGGCAGCCTACAAATGAATAAGCTCTTCCAGAGGAATGTGAACCTTTTCCTTAAGGACCGTGATCTGGTCCTGGGCGCGCTAGAGTTCAAAGGAATTCTCCATCATTATATCTCCTAAACACTGGCAGGCCAAGGCAACATTGTACAAAGAAGAAAGTTAGAAAATAATCATTATATTTAAAGTCGAGTAAACACCCGGGAAGGTGATGACGTACCCGGACGGTAACATAGTGACAGGAGGAGATGAGAGTAGCCTTGTTACTGTCACCCAGCTGGGCAAAGCTACGAGCAGTCAGCTCACACATGGTGGAGCTAACCCGTTAGAGAAGTTCAGTTGCAAGTGGGGCTACGACTTCCCCAAGCTTGGCAGAAAAAGGGTCTTTAGCTAAGCCTAACCTATTGGGGGCATGATAGGTCGCTCTCTCAGAGGCTTCAACTAACGCAAGGCCTACGCAGTGTCATGGAGGAGTCTGTTGCCCTCCTCCATGCGCGCATTAAAATTTTGGAGCATGGCCTGATAGCGCTCTAACAAGTCCCCTTCATACTTCTTGGGGTATACCAGGAGTTGGGGGCGAGACGCCAACTCCTATGGGTTCGAGTCCAGGACCTCTTCCCCAAACATGGTGAGGATGAGACCTCCTGGGCTGGAACCAACTCCTTTCTTGAAACTCCTATGGGAGGTGTGGAGGCTCTTTGCCTCTTCACTGGTGGGGACAGGTCGGGATCCTCCCGAGGTCGCGGTGGAGGAACTCGGAGGCGCTCCCAGGCGAAAAGCTAAACGGGTGATGTCAGCAAGCCCCATGTGTTTTGTAAGGACAAGGTAACAGTTAGCACAAATTCCTGAACAGCCAAAATAAAATAGAAATAAAGGCTTCTTAGAAGTCCCACCATCAATTATCTTTTGGTGCAAGTAGTTGAGGTTCCTACTTTGTATCCTCGTCTCACGATGTAGGTTGGTATCGTATTGACTAATCAAGCTAGAGATAAAGGATGTCACGCAGTTAAGGGATACAAAGCCCCAGGGAGGTGATTTCCTCCTCGGATGGTGGAGATAGACATATATGAGGTCTTGGTAATCCTGTAACTCTTCCCTAGTCCAATGTCGATTCGCGGTTAGGCCACACCAGAGAAGCGAGGGAGAAGCTCAGACGTGCTCGGGACTTACCCTATCTCATACGTGTCTAGCATGATGTAAAGTTATGGGGGATTTACCTGGAGCTAGTTGAGAACTCTCTAGGCATGCTTGGAGTTTGACCTCGAGCTCTCGATCTTCTTGGGTCTCTCATGCCATCTCAACCGCTCGTGAAGTCTCCAATTGCTCTTCTTGCACCCTTTAATTAAGTAACAGGAGGGTGCGGCCATCAATGTAGTTGATGTGTCGAAAGGCTTGCTCCTAAGATTTCTTGGAGGGACGGTACCTTGTCAGCTCTAGGTTGCTAATCCTTTGTCCTCGATGAAGGAGTTCGACCCCAACAAGGTTCTCCTCCATCACCAGGAAGCTGAGATCCATGTCCTACTCGAGAAGAGTCCTCAACTCTTGAAGATGGTCCTCAAAAAGTAGGGCATACGGAGTTCGGTGGAATAGACCTATTCAATAAGAAGACTAAGTATATAGGGCAGGATAAAAAAGGAAAGAAAATTGTCATCAAGAGGATACTCACTAACCCTGGAGAAGTCGAGGATGAGGGTCAGGTTATCACAATTTGGGAATCCGCTTGTAAAGAATAAGTGGTCCTTAAAATCTCGAGAATGATTCTCGTTGTGGTGAGGGGCCTTAGTACCCATTGAGGTTTCTTTTCTTTCTCAAGGTGTTGCAAAAATCGTAAAAGTACAATATTTCTGCCAGAGAAGGTACTGGCCAATTCCTCCTTCAGTACAAGATATACATCCCCGGTAGCACCCGATACGCATTAGGGGAGAGTTGGAAGGGGGTTATCCCCACGAACTTCAAAAAGTCCACGAAGTATTGGTGAAGGGGCAATGTTTCTCCAGCCATCAGATGTGCTTGGCTCCAGGCACTGAGACCATTGACACTACAGTGTGCCCTCTCAAAATCTCAATAGAGGTGCACCAAGCATTCTTCACCAATCTCGTAGTGCCTCATGACGTGTTCCAAGGCCTCGGGATGTCGGAGAAAAGTGCGATACTGCTCCACCTCAAATCCATCAGCCTCTTACTACTGAATGGGGGCCATGTTTACTTCCTCCACAATCATCCCCCTCTGGGCTGGTAGTGTTGGTCGTTCTACTACCGGGCTATCCGCGCGAACTACCAGTTCCCTAGTTGGTTCTCGGGCCCCTGCTCTCATGCCTCCTTGCTGCCTTCTTTGTTCTTGGACCATCTTGAGTAGTTCTTGATCAGTCATAAAACCCTTGCTCATGAGGTTAATGTAGTTCCCCGGACATCTAAGACACAAAACCAAGCAGTCAGTATATTGATTGAAGAAAAGAAGGCCAAAACACTAAACCCTAAGACAACTACTTGGGGAGAAGAAATGAAGAGAATCTCTAAGGAAAATGGGGCATTATTGAGGGCCGACGACAGTTCCCACAAAGTGTCTCCAGAGTTCATGAAACTCGCCGGATTCTGGAAATGTCCAAGAATCTGATGGGATGTTCGAAAGTGATTTTTTGGCAATAAAAGGCCTAGAAAGCCCAAAACAACCTAAGGCCCTCATGGCAGATAGGGATGTTGGCCCGTGGCCAAGCAAAACAACCTAAATGTGCCTATATGACTAAATCATACCCGTGTCAATTGTCATTCCCAAACTCAAACATTCGCATAAACGAAAAGAGAAAAAGAAGAAGAGACTTGCCTAAAATGTAGTTTCGGTAAGTGTTGTATCTCGTGCGAATGCGTAGATACTTTGTGTCGATTGCCCAGAAGTACTCTGCTTCTCTCCAATCGTCCAGGACAACGAACCCTTGAAGGGAAGAGTTACAGAGGGATTCTGGGAAGAAAGGTATTTTGGCACAAGGAAGCTTGGGTTGTGTTCCAAATGAATGCAAATGATTTTGGGGAACCCGAAATTCAAATTTTATACTCGCAAAACGTGCAAGGGAAGTAGGTACCCAAGAGTACTCCTACGATTGTAGTTTGTCAAGGCGTGGATTACGATAAAAAAGGTAGGAAAAAAGGTGCTTCAGGTACAGTGTGAAAGGACGCTTTGGGTATAGTGTGGATGAGCGTGCCATGTACGAAATAGACGTTTTGGGCGTGGATGAGACCCTTAATTAATTCATCCCAATATACAGTCCTAGCAATGGGCAATTGATGCATGGTGTTGCCTTATTGGTGAGGAGGGAAAGGTACAGCCCAAGCATTTCCCCCCGAGCACTCCCCTGAGACACACATCTGGTTAAGTCTCCACCGTCTGAGGACGAGTAGAGACTTGGGGGGGGGGGGGGGGCAAATGTTGTCCGTGTTTTCTTCAAGTTGACACGTGGCACTCGTTGAGTGTTCATGGTACTTAAGAGGTTATTTAGCATGCCCCATCCCCGGAGAAGGCTTCCATAGATCATGCTAGGTATTCTTTAGCCTCTTAGCTGAAGAGTTATAGTATGATGGTTCTCCGCCCACAGAGAACAATGCCAGCTATCAAGCACAACATCTTAGGACCACCAACAGCTTCCTGACACGTGACACGCCCCGCGTGTAGTGGTGGCGTTTCTGTACTCGATACAAATAGTATGTCCCAATGCATCGCCTAACATGGGAAGATGTGAAGGCACTGTCTAACACTTTCAGTGGCGTCTCCTCCAAAAAAGAGGTGGGCTAATACCTTGAAAATGGGCCTCGTGCGATCTGTACAATCCTTCCAGTTTATTATCACAAGAATTGTAATAATTAGGACTAAGATACCATCATTATGAGGGATAATAATTAGTCTCACTTAATTGTCCCCAACCACTATAAATAGGGCGGGGATACCCCATTGTAAGGGGTTCGACGATTGTGTAATTTGAGCAACATACGCATTGCCAAAATCCTCCATTGAAGATTGACCTCTTAAGCTTCAAGCATCTCCATATAATAGACTCGTGGACTAAGGTTGTTTGATAACCCGAACCACGTGAAACTCAGTGTCATCTTCATTTTCTTTCAAGTTCTCTTTATTTAAAGTTGATAGCGAAAAAGGCAATCATAATCCCATTATACAAACAAATGTAAGATTTATACAAACAAAAAATGAATAAAAAATAAAAAGAAATAAAAATAATCAGATCTAACCATGAATTCGTGCGACCCCGAGCCCAGGAACACCACATTAAAAAAAATACATGATGTAGAGAGACAAAGATATATATAAGAATCCCAACATATACACATATGTAAAACAAAACTTACAAAAAAAATAAAAATAAATAAAAACTTACCCATTCTTCTTCGCCCGTATCCATCATTGTTCGTCAACCCCATCCTTTCACAACTTGAGCTTCACCAAGCCCCACCGTCGTCAATCCTTAGCCCTCATAAAAAAAAACAAAGAGAGACATAAAAAAATTACATGATGCATTGAGACTAAGATATATACACGAACTTAAACATATACACATATGTAAAAGAAAAAACTTAAAAAAAAAAAAAAAAACTTACCCATTCTTCTTTGTCTGTATCCATCATCGTTCGCTGACCCCATCCCATCGCTACTTGAGCTTCGCCAAGCCCCACTGTCGCCAATCCTTAGACCTCACCCTCCCTGTCATTAACCTTGCCTGAGAGAATGATAAAGATTGAAAGATGGAGAACGATATATTGGGAGAGAACGAGAGAGAGAGAGAAATAGTGGGGAGTACGAGTAAGAAACTAAGAAAGAGGGAAAGTGAGGAGTGAGGGGGCAGCGTGTGAGGGAGAATGAGATAAAGGGTTTATCATGGACTTCGACCTTCTTTATATATATAATCAACCCATTTGTGCTAAAATGCTTATTATTAATGTTTGTACCAATGCGATTAACCAAAATTAGCATCAATTTAAAACTAACGATAATGATGAAATATTATCAATAGTGTCGGTGTTAATGAAAAACTGACAAAAAATGTGACGCTAAAAATTTTTTTTGTTGTAGTGTTCTTTCTGTCTGTCTATATATATACCCACTCTATTCTTCATTTCTTTGTATATCTATCTAGATTCAATATATATATATATAGAAAGAGACACAGCAATGGTGGCACACCGCAAGTACCCGTACTCCTCCTCCCACGTCGTCTTTGATATGAAAGATCTTGTGGACAAGAGGCTCCGGGAGAGGAAGAGCAATATTGATATATGCCCCTACAATTTTGGTTGGGGCGTTAAACCATTCAATTGTTTTAAGGTGGAACCCACTATTTTTATGTGTGGTTTAAGATGCATGTCACGTCATTGTGTGCATTTTGGGTGTGCAAAATGAGTGTGCACCTGTCATTATTCTTTATATATATATATGTTCAATTTTAAAGAAAGATACAAAATAGGCAATATCTGCATAATGATTATCACGTATGTACAATTAAGATGTCAAATAAAGAGGTTAACGCTAAGCAAAATTTTGCTCTAACGGTTTTTCTTCTTTTCCTTATTCTTCTTCTTCCTAGCGTTGACGTTAGTAGTAGTAGTAGCAGCAGCACCAGCACCAGCAGCAGTAGTAGCAGTAGCAGTAGCAGTAGTAGTATCAGTAGCAGTAGCAGTAGTAGTAGTTAAAACGACGTCATTTTTGGCTCCTTAAAGAATCGTTCCAATGAATTTTGAACTGATTAAGTAATAGATATATCCATCCATGGTGGATTGCTTTATCTTCTCATGCGTTAAATACTCTACATTCCACCATTGAACCTTCCCCTCCACCCTCCTTATCACCTTCTTATGCTTCCCCAACGCCATTCTTGCCAGACGACTAAAATCGTTGTGCCGGATATCGATATCGCCCTCCTATCCTGGAGCCTCTTCTCCACAAGATCTTTCACATCAAAGATGTGGCATCCCAAAACTCCTAATATTATTAAGTGCTTTGAATAGCGTACTGGGAGGGAACATAGGGTAATTATGTGAATTATATGACTATATGATTGAGTATGCATGAAATGTGTTAAAGACCCACTTTTGTAAAAAAACGAACATTTTTCGTAATTTTGACCTGTTGAGGGTATATTTACAATTCCTATGTGTTATGTGATTGAGACCACATTATTATGTGGATATATGTGATGTTCGGCATGAGTGGATCCTTTCGAACGGTTTTAGCACAAAAGTCACAACGGGGACAATTGCCCGGCTTGGGTCGAGCCTATGGGTATTTTGGGAATTTTTATATTTTGGGATTATTGGTGAAATAAAATTAATTGATAAGAAATCTTTGCTTGATGCACATTAGTTGAATAATTTGGAGATAAGTGGAATAGCTAGTATTAGTGGTTAATGACTAAACTACCCTTGAGTATAGTTAAAATGGCAAGTGAGTGGGAAGGGCAAAATGGTCTTTGACCCTAAATTTAGACTAAATGGCCAAGTACTGAAAGCCACTCTCCTATTCAAATTTTTTCCCTTTCTCTCTTCTTCTTCTTCAACTCATCAAAGGCACACACTCAATTAGCAAAGTTGGAGGCCAATTCTTGGATTTTGAGGATTTTTTGAAGAATTTGAGCATTAAAAGAAGTACTAGCAGCTGCCAAAAAGCTATAACTCACCTAGGAATTTCAAATTCAAAGAGGTATGGATTCTTTCCTCTATTCTTCACTAGTTTTTCTTGTGTTCTTGGAAGAAAGTAGGGATTTTGGTGTTCAATCTCGAAACTGGTGTGTCTAGGCTGTGTAAATATATTTATTAAGGATAGGAGTTGAGTTATAAACTGAATTGAACCTTGAGTTTCTGCTGAATCCATGAATTTAATTAGAATTTTTGGATTGGGGAAAATTGGGGGTTTTTTATCTAAATTATAGGATTTGATATGGGAACTATAATTGGGTGTTTGGTTGTGGTATTTTGGTGTTATATGAGGTATATGTTTGTTTTGGAGTGCAAATTCTGGGATGGTTGAAGGTTTGGAGTGATTTGAGGTCGTGTTGAGTTTGAAAAAAATGTAGAAAAAGCTTTATGACTTGATCTAGTCGACTAGCCTAGGGTACCCGATCGACCGGCCTGCGTTTTGGGCAGGGTCGTGATTTCAGCGACCGGGTAGACCGGCCTGTAACAGTCACTTGACCACCCTGAGCTGGCAGCTTGATTTTGGGTTTGTTTTCAATGAGTTTTGATGGGTAACCTTAGGGGATCATAAGCTAAGGTCCCTAGGACATAATTGGGCATGATTAAAGTATATTTGGGGCTTAATGAGGCTTATACAAAAGTTATGGTAGGTTAAGGTTATGGGAAACTAAACCTATAATATATTGTTGTAACTAGGGTTTTTGTAACGCCCCAACTCCTGGGACCATTACAGTGTGCCTTGTAAACAGTGCTAAACTCGCTAATCGAGTCGTTTGGCCAAAATCGTGAACTAAGTATGATTAGCTATTTAGGGATTCAACACTTTGGTTAAGATGTAACGTTTCACTAGAACGTTTATTATATATACTTTGGGATCCCGAAAATATAATTTCAGAGTCTATTACAGAAAAATATTTACAACAGGCCGTTCTAAGCGGCAAAACAGGGTTCAACCCTAGTTCCACTTTAAACCTCGGCTGTGGCGGACGAGCAGCTGCATATGTACACGTCATCACCTAAGCTCTCCAACTCAAGGATGGTCCAGCTTCCTCTTGCCTTTACCTGCACCACGTAGCACCCGTGAGTCAAAGCCTAGCAAGAAAACACAATAGAGCATGATATAATATCAACAACGATCATAATAACCATTCGGGACTATCAGTCCAAGCAAATAGGTGACAATAGCCAAAAGTCACAATAATGAGCATCGCTCCCTCTAGCCATGTGACGATAGGGTCACCAGGGCTTAACCGATAAGTGATTCTTTCTTAAGTTTGATTAGGACAGGTGCAAGGTGATTAGTCACCAACATAACCTTCCTCACGACTCTAGAGTCGAAACTATGGACAACGTCCCTTAGCCATGTGACAAACGGTCACCGGGGTCATATACCTTGGCTATAGTCATATGGTCGTAGACCAGGCAAGCGCTTATAAGTTCTTCGACCCTAGGGTCGGTCTAGCATTAATGCCATAGAGCCATTCAATGCCGGATTCTCGACTTTAGAGTCGGTCCCTGACTAGTCAGTGCCATACACAAGCAAGTCATGCCACCAATCGTATACCACATGTTCAATATCCATAAACAAGGTATTTAGCATGCTTACTAAACAGATACCAGTACAATTAGGACCATGCACAACCACAGAGGCTCAAGCTCTGAACAATATCATACCCAGTATACAAAGCATGTCTTAATCACATGTTTCTCATGCATCATATGCAATATATCCAGCAATCCAACATGCACCAATAACAGCCATGCATGTCACGTTTAATAGTCAACCAACATGCATCAAGAATAGCCATGCATGTCATACATAATAATCAACCGACATGCATCAATAATAACCACGCATGTCATACTCAGTAATCAACCAACATGCATCATAATAGCCATGCATGTCACATATACACAGGGTGCAGTTTTCTTACCTCAAAGTCGAGCTAGAATGATTTAAAGAACGACCCTTGAGAACGATCAACCTTTAGTCCTTTAGCGGCCACCTAGTCATAACCAAATATAAGGTATCATTAATAAAAATGAACAACATAAGTTCCCAAGTCAATATCTAGCCTCCGGAACACCAATCCCCACTTAACCGGGTACTAGGTTTAACCCCGAGGCGTATGGCTTGAATCCCCAAGCTAAAAACATGTTTTTTGGTCAAAATGGCCTTAAGGATCGCAGCCCTCCCCTGCTGCGCCGCGGCGTGCCCTCAAACAGAGAGGATCCTACCCCTGCCAGACGCCAAGGGCCGCGGCGCCCAGCCCAGACCAGCAACACGCCCTTAAACGAACCAGTTTTTCCCCTGTGCTCCTTCCTCTCAAACCAGCCCCTTAAACCATCTCTAATCCTCCTCCAAACATACAATTAAACCCCCAAACAACACCCATAGCTCACCCTCATCAAATCCCAATCAAACCAACACAAAAACTCCCTTTGATTCCCACTTTCTACATCAAAAATCATGAGCTGAAAACTAAAATGAAAACAGAGCAACACCTGAAACCAAAGTCTAAAACTCACCTTGGAACCAGTTTTGGACCTCCCTCACAAGCTGAATCAAGCCACCAACCCATCCTTAAGTTTTCCTAGCTTGAAACCTCTCCTAGAGCTCAAGAACACCAAAGGAGAAATGAAGAAGATAATGTACGGGAAGGAGTAAGCAAGTCTCTGTTTTGTTCTGTTTTAATCTACCACTTTCTACAGCCAGCAGCCTTTTAAATCATATATATCCACCCCTAAAATGACCAAATTACCCTTGTGTCATCTTAAGCCTCTAAAACCATTCTAGGGATAAAATTGGTACTTTTTGCTTAACCTGTTAATCATAATTAACGCTTCCCAATTCCCGCTAATCTCAATATCCTCAAACACCAATAATTCCTATCCTGTTACCCTAAAATCCCCAGTAACGCTATAATCATTAATATCACCCCGAGACTCACCCCGAGCCCCGAGCTTAACCCATTATGACTAAACCGAACACTTACATCTCATGATCGTCTCATGTCGATAGCTCGAACCAATCCACCTTATAATGTGGCTATATTAATTAATCACAATCACGCACCCAAAATATACAATTACGCCCACAGTGGCCAAATTACCAAATTACCCTCATAATTAACATATGAACCCATAAGCATGCATTCACCATCATATAATAATGTAATCCACGTAAACATGCATATAATCATTAAATACTATAATAAATCAATTATGGCCCTCCCGGCCTCCTAATCAAGGTCCTAAACCTTATTAGAAAATTTGGGGCATTACAGTTTTCCAAGGGCTCGTGAGAGGATCGCAGTCAAGGTCATCCTAATTCTCGAAGCAGACCTGAGATAAGAAAAGTGGCACATTCACCTAAAGTTGGGCGTTGGCCCTGATATCTAAACATGGTTAGAACTGTGCACTGAATTTTTTTAGGGTTATGTACCCTTGTTTTATAATTGAATTTTTGCATCTGATTGCTTTATATCTTTTTGTGGTTGATCGACATGGGTTGTATTCGGCAATAAGCATATGAAATGTAGGTTGTGATGGCGGGGCCACCATAAGGATGTTGTACCCACTCGCTCGACACAAGCCGTGTAAATTATTTATATGTTGAAATGAATTGTGAAGTATGTTGTCTGTTGTTTATGTTTTATTGGATATTTGTTAGGCCATGTTGGTTTTCTTGTTGGGAATTGGCTCATGGGTGCCCTATGGCACAAGTAAAGGCAAGGGGAAAGTCGACCAACCATGAGTTTGAGGGCTTTGGAGCGGTGGTTACATGTTCGACCTACTCAGCCCCCACAGTTGAGATATTTTAAGGGACTTAGAGTATAAGTCCAACTTCGTTGCTTAGGCCAACCTTTTTTGTAACTTTGGTTGTAATTATACTTTGTCTAAACTCTTTTTGGGATCCCTTATAAACATTTAAATTTTTAATGAAAAGTTTGAATCTTTTTGTCCAAAAAATTTAGTGCCTAAATCTTTGATTAATTTTAATTATACTTTTGAGTCCAAATGACTCACTAAACAAGTTAAGTACTATTTTAAACACATAGTGTAACGGTCCTGGATTAGTAGAGCATTACAAAAGACGGCTTTTCCATTCTCAACGTCATGGCGAATATGAAGTTTGTTTTCTACAGTGGCCATGGCGGTCCCAACCACAACGATTCTTGAGTCATTGAAGAAGGAGTTGAGTGATCTTTGAGCTGGACGATCCTTATCAGGTAGTCGTGGTATGAAGTAGATGAGAGAGGTGAAGCCAATGTAGAGGGAGAGGAGATCACACATCACATATTGTTTTCCCAATTTTTTTTAATTAGATTTAAATTCATTATGGAAAAAATATCAATGTTTATCACTCAAAGTATTAATTTTATTTTATGTTCACTAATTTATTATATTAATATTGTGTAAGAAAAGTATAAGTATATGTCTTGATAAGGTACATTTTATTTTAATTAATCATACACTAAGACATACTTACTTAACTATAAAATTGTTTACATTCTTTTCAATTTGATGAATCAAGATTATGAAAAATAGGCATTTTCAACAATAATCATCTACACTTGTAATATTGTGTGTAACGTCCCAGATTTGTTAATAAGGCTTATTACCTTGATTAGTGGGCTAGGATGGCATAATTGGATTTCTATTTATTAATATGATTTAATTGTGATTTTGTGAATTATATGAGTTACATTGTGATATGACTAGTTATGTATGTTTATGTGTATTAAATATGCTTGTGGACAGTAATAACAGATTTCATAGTCTTATATGGCATGCCTATCAGTAATAACTCTACTCATGCATGCATTCAACCCAGCTAAGTGACTATAGAGTCACACCGGGGCCTGTAGCCCTATTTACTGATAACTAGCCATAAGGCTAGTCAAGCATACCCGGTGCTTTGTTTTCCAAGCGACCATAAGGTCACTCAAGTGTATGTCGCGCTCCTGATTAGGCCTAACCATGTCGGCCTGCACTCAACGCGCAATTGTCGCCCTTGACTTATAAGTCAAGCCTTTCAATCAAATAATACAAACAAGCATAAATCATTTATCACAGATATGCGCAATACAATCATACATGTTTAATAAAACATCTCAATCATAGTTATAACCATGTTCAATGACCGGGCTCAAGCCCTAACAACAGACTAGGTGCAGTTTTCTTACCTTAGGTACTTAACGAGGCATGTATCATGATCGTGAGCACAACCCTTTTTCCTCCTCAGTTAATCGGTGAACCCTAGTCACAACCACAATAATGAATAACCATTAATAACATGCGAATAAAGGCTTCAGTACCGAGTCCTAGCCTCCGGGACCTCAAATTCTACTAAACCGGGTAGTAGAATCCTTCCTGAACCCTTACGTTTGAGTCCCCGCAACTCAAAACCCCATTTTGAAATTTTCCCCAATTAGAGTCACGGCCCGTCCCTGAAGGGCCACAGCGCGCCTTTAGGCAGAAAGCCCCAAACCACCAAGGCACAAGATATGCATCGCGACGCCAAGGCGATTCAGAAGAACTTAACGCCTCTGAGTTCATGCGGGTCGCGGAGCTCAAAGAACAGTGTCGCAGCGCAACCCCGCGAACCTAGAATTCCAATGATTTTAAGAATCGCCCAACCTCCCAAAATCATCCCAACACATGGTTTTACTCACAATTGACCATGAAAATGGTCTCAGTAAGTCAAAAATACACTAACCCACTTCAAAACTTAATCAAACCACCATAGAAACTCAAAACTCAGAAATAGCTTTAGGAACTCAAAACTAAAAACTTGAATTTACCTCTATTCAAATCGCTTCCTAGCTACTTCCTTAAGCTTATAAGCTTTCAATCCCAACTACAACTTCAATCCCCAACAAACCTTGCCCCAAAACTCAAGGAATCAAGAGCTTCAATCCAAACTAGAATAGAGAGAGATAACAAGAGAGAAAAAGAGAGGGAGTTGTTTAGTGTAATCTGATTTCTTCTAAAGGCTTCCAATTGACTAAGCTATCCCAAGGCTAGGGAAAAGACCAAAATACCCCTTGCCCACCTTAGCTCTTTGATGCCCTCAAGGGAAAAATGGTCTTTTGCCACTATTTCCCACTAATCCTCAATTAACACCATATTTCCCAATTCATTCCAATATCTCCAAGTAATCACCAAATAATTCCCATTACCTGATAAATTTTGGTAATGTACTAGATTACCAAAATACCCCTAGGCTCACCCCGAGCCTAGTATTTAACCCCGTTGTGACTTTTCCGTTAATTTGCTCACTAAGAACGTCTCGTGCCGAATAACTCAAGAATTTCATCCTCAAAATTTTTACTTGAACAACTCGAGATACTGATCCTGCATATCTGACTCCAATTCCTAGGTCGCTTCCTCAACCCTGATGATCCTCCATAATACCTTAACCAAAGGTATAGTTTTAGTCCTTAGGACCTTGTCCTTCCTATCTAATATCTGGACTGGTTGTTCCTCGTAGGATAAATCTGTCACAGCTCCAGATCTTCATAACTCAATATATGAGTCTCATCTGATAAATACTTCTGAAGCATCAAAATACGGAATACATTATGCACCCCCGATAATTCCGGAGGTAAAGCCAACCTATAGGCCACCTGACCAATCCTCTCTAGGATCTCAAAAGGTCCTAAAAATCTAGGGCTCAACTTGCCCTTCTTCCCAATCCTCTTCACCCCTTTCAATGGTGAAACCTTAAGGAAGACATAGTCTTCCACTTGGAACTCCAAGTTCCAGCGCATCGGATCTGAATAACATTTATGTCTACTTTGTGACGCGAGCATCCGAGCTCTAATCTTTTCGATAGCCTCATTGGTCCTCTGAACTGCTTCAGGACCCAAGTATTTCCTTTCACCAATCTCGTCCCAGTGAATGGGAAATCTACACTTCCTATCATACAACATCTCACAAGGAGCCACTCCAGTGGTCGTCTTATAGTTTCTATTGTAGGAAAATTCTATCAAAGACAAATAATTACTCCAGGACCCTTCAAAGTTCAAAACACATGCCCGAAGCATGTCTTCCAGTATCTGAATCGTCCTCTCAGACTGACCATCTGTATGAGGATGGTAAGTTGTACTAAATTTCAACTGTGTACCCATAGCTTTCTACAAACTTACCCAGAATGTGGAAGTAAATGTGGGGTCCCAATCTAACATAATTGAATTCGAAATCCCATGAAGACATACAATCTCTCTCACATAGAGATCTGCATACTAGTCAATTGTGTAAGTCATTCTCACTAGTAGAAAGTGAGTTGATTTGGTATATCGATCCACAATAACCCATACCAAATCATGTTGACCCGCTGTCTTGGGCAACCTAACCACAAAACCCATGGTGATGTCCTCCAATTTCCAATTTAGGATATCCAAAGGCTGTAATAGCTCTGCTGGTCTCTGATGTTCAGCCTTGACTTGCTGACACGTCTGGCACTTAGACACATATTCAGCCACATCTTTCTTCATTCCAGGCCACTAATATAAAGTCTTTAGATCCTAATACATCTCTATGGTGCCTGGATGCAAAGAATAAGGAGTAGTATGAGATTCATCCAGAATCTCTCGTCTGATAAAAGCATCCATCAGAACACAAATCCGACCCATATATCTCAGTGAAACCATCTCTAAAATTATATAGTCTTTAGCTACTCCAGCTAAGACGCCCCCTCTAATCTTCATCAACTGAGGATCATTCAGCTGACTTTCTCTTATCCTCTCTAAAATAGTATAATGTAAGGAGATATTGGCTAACTAGCCCACAACCGACTCTATCCTTACTCTGGTCATTATCTGCCAATTTCCTGGATATCTCCTTTGAACTAAATAACTGTCTCGGACCTCTCCGACTTAAGGCATCATCCACCACGTTGGCTTTCCCTGGATGATACAAATCTTTTAACAACTCTAGCCAATGTCTATTTCTCATGTTTAGATCTTACTGTGTGAAGATTTACTTCAGGCTCTTGTGGTCAGTGTATATCTCACACTCATCACCATCAAGGTAATGCCTCCATACCTTTAGTGCAAAGACCATCACTGCTAACTCCAGATCATTAGTAGGGTATCTCTGTTCATATTCTTTCAAATGACGTGATGCATAAGCAATCACCTTCCCTGCTTGCATAAGAACACAGCCTAACCCTTATCTTGGCGCATCACAATACACCACAAACTTCCCCTGATATGATGGAAGACTTAGTAATGGGGTTGTAATCAATCGCAGCTTCAACTCCTGGGAGTTGTTCTAACATCTATCTGACCACACAAACTTTAAGTTATTGCATGTTAGCTCTATCAATGGTGAAGCAATCCTAGAGAACCCTTCAACAAAATGATTGTAATAACCTGCCATTCCCAGAAAACTTCTGATCTCTAAAGCACTCTTTGGCCTTGGCCAATCTTTGACTGCCTTAATCTTAGCTGGGTCCACCTTGATTCCATCTCTACTGACAATGTGACCAAGGAAGTCACCTGTGGTAACCAGAACTCACACTTCTTGAACTTTGCATACATATTGTGCTCTCTCAGCCTCTGTAAAACCAACCTGAGATGTTGCTCATTGCATACAGTCTGCGTCACGGCCCATGTCCAGAGAAAAAGAGGGATGGGTTCTCTAACTTGAGGAGAGCCACGGCGCCTGTGATGGGGCGCCGCGGCTCAAATTGGAAATTTTGGCCAAGTTAGGTTTTGGGTGGCGAGAACTCAAACCTAAGGACTCCTGAAGGATTCTACTATCTGTTTTAGTATAATTCAAGGTCCCGGAGACTCTCAGTCTGAAATTCTTTATTTACTCGATATTGATAAATATCATTTATTATGGTTGCGGCTAGGGTACCGCTAGGTATTGGGATAGGATCGTGCTTTGAGGTCGTGGTTAACTAACTTGTGCTTAGACCAAAGGTAAGAAAACTGTGCCCAATATGTGAAATATGTGATTGGGGCTTGGCCTGGTTGTTAAATATAGATTGATTAGGGCTCGGGCCCCTGTGAATGAGCACAGTTATGATTGTGTCTTTGATTGCTTGATTAATCATGCTTGAATACTCTGTATTTGGATAATTGTTAAATGATGTATTCTTGTTTGCATTATCAAATGGAAAAGCATTGACTTATATGTCAAGGACAGCAGTAGCGCACTGAGCGCTTGTCAAAAGCATTGACTTATAAGTCAAGGGCGGCAATAGCACGTTGAGCACTAGTCGATATGGTTAGGCGTAATCAGGAGCGTGACATACCCTTGTCCGACCCTATGGTTGTTGGAATATTAAAGCACCAGGTACGTTGGGCCAACTCTAAGGGTAGTTATACAGAGAATAGGGTAGTGGGCCCCGGAGTGACTCTATAGTCCCATATCCTAGGGCAACAAGCCCCATTATGACTTATTAGTCATTTATTTACAATAGGAGCCCTGAGGTGACTCTATGGTCACGTATCTAGGGTGACGGGCCTTGGTGTGACACGTTAGTCACTTATCTTTATAGAATGCATGCATGAGTAGGGTTATTACTGCTAGGCATGCTTATTATGATTCTATGATATGTTTTTAACTACTTATGAGCATGGTTTAAGTTTTCTTATTGAGCCTCGACTCACGGTTGCTTTGTGGTGTAGATAAGGGGAAAGGGAAGCTATACTAGCCATGAGTTGGAGAGCTTTGGTGGTGACGTGTACATATGCAGCTACTCGACCACCACGGCTGGGGTTTCTCAGAGGAACTAGGGTCAAACCCTATTTTTCTGCTTATATTGACTGATTGTAACTTTTGAACTGTAATTATCCTTTTAAATGTTATTTAGGGATCCCATGTACGAACATGAATATTTAATGAAATGGTTATTCCTTTTTGACCAAAAATTTTAATCCTCAATCGTTAATCACGTTTAGTTACACGTTTATGGCCAAGGACTCGTTTAGAGAGTCTAACACTATTTAAAACACACAGTGTAACGGTCTTGGCTATCCAAGGCATTACAAGTTGGTATCAGAGTGTACTGGGGTTAAGGGTTCCTGAACACTAGCTAGGCATGTACACTCACCACTAAAGACAAGCTCAACTCCGAGTTTGGTAACTATTTATGTGGTTATGTGTTTAACTGTTTAAATAGGATATAAATGCCTTATCTACCTGCCTTATTAGGAAGCATGAGATATTCTGATAGGGTCTGGCCCTTGACTGTTGAATGATTGATAAAGAAATGCTTATTAGTACTGATATTGCTTGTGAATGCAAGGAAATGCTTATTAGTGTTGTTATATGTACATGTATGCAAGGAAAATGCTTATTAACACTATTAAATGTTAAATAAATTCTTATCAGCATCGTTATTTGTTTATAAATGCCAGAAAATATTTATTAGCATCGTTACTTGCTTATAAATGTCAGGAAGTGCTTATTAGCACCATTTTTTAGTATAAATATGAATCGACATGCTTATTAGCATGATTGTTGAGTGTAAATGTTTGTTTCTTTGGTCTTGGACCGTAAGGTGGCAAGAGGTATTGTTATTAGTACCTAACTGGCTTAATTGATTACTGCAGCAAGGTACAAGCTTGGAAGTATGCTTCCAGGGCAGTCAGATCTGCAAGTCGGCCAAGGAATTCAAGGCAAGAATGATAATCAGGGCCAAACCACTCCGCCAGCTCCTGAGAACTGGCAGCAAGTGCTTGCTGATATGCAAGCCAAATTATAGAGGCAGGAAGAAGAGATCTGCCTCTTGAGACAACAATAGGTTCCAACAGGGAACGATTAGCCAAAGGTGCCACCTGTGTTGGTGCCGAAAGTAGTACAGCTGGCAGAGGCTGGGAATATATGGGAACCTCTCTATGAAAGGTTCAGGAAGCAGCACCCTCCAGTCTTTGAGGGTAGTGCAGATTTAGCAAAGCCCGAACAGTGGATGAGCATGGTTACAACTATCCTAGATTTCATGAGGGTAATTGGTAATGAGAGGGTGGCCTGTGCTCCCTATATGTTTCTGGAGGATGCCCAAATCTGGTGGGAAGTGATATCTTAGACCAGGAATGTGAATACCATGGATTGGGAGGAGTTCAGAATGGTGTTCAATGAAAATTACTATAATGATGCAGTTAGGGTTGCAAAGGCAAAGGAATTCAGTAAACTGCTACAGGGAAACATGTCAATGACAAAGTATGCACTGAGATTTGACAGATTAGCCAAGTTCAATGCAGACTTGGTGCCCACTGATGGGACAAGGAAGGAAATATTCCTTCAGGGGCTATAGCTTATGATAGCCCAGGATGTTCGCATTACCACAGTGCCTGGAGTGACAACATATGCACATATGGTAGAGAAAGCCCTTACGGCAGAGGGCACAAAGAACAAAATCTGGCACGAGAACGCGGTCAGGAGAGACACTAGGAGGATGGGACCTCTATTTATGGGTTCAAGTAGGGGTGGAGGCCACAGTGATCACAAAAGGAAGGCTCCAAATGCCTTTTCAACTCCAGGCCCTAACAGGAGGCCGCGTGGTATACAAATAAGCCCCCAGGGCTGCAATGGGGGCTGGAGGACGGAGTGTGCTAGATGTAGGAGGCACCATGTGGGAGAGTGTCGAGCAAAGGCCTGCTTCCTGTGCAGGATAGTGGGACATTTAAAGAAAGATTTCCCGAGAGAAAAGAAAGAAGAACCAAGAAAGGCCGACAGCTCAACTCCAGCTCGAGTGTTCGCATTAATGCGTGCAGAGGCTAAGGCTAGTCCCTCAGTAGTGACAGGTCAACTTTCTAGTGTCGGAACCTCTTATACTATTTTGATTGATTCTGGCGCAACACACTCTTTTGTTTCTAGTAGAATAATTGATATACTGTGTAGATCATGTAATTATTATACTGTGGGGTTCGGAACCTTATTGCCCACTGGGGAGTTAGTAGTTTCCAGGAGATGGGTCAGATCATTGCCAATGACAGTGGATGGAAGAGAGTTGTTAGTTGACATGATAGAGTTGGTTATGAACGACTTTGACATGATTTTGGGCATGGACTGGTAAGTAAAGTATGCGGCAACCATCGATTGCAAGAAGAATATGGTAACCTTTGAGCCTGAGGGTGAGGATCCCTTTGTATTTGTTGGTAGTGTGCATGGACCCCGTATACCTATGATATCAGCATTGAGGGATGGAGACCTACTGCAAGGTGGTTGCATAGGATTCCTAGCCATTGTGGTAGATACCACTTAGATCGTGTCAGTGGGACCAGAAGAAACTAGATTAGTCTGTGAGTTTCTGGATGTGTTTCCAGAGGATTTAACAGTGTTGCTACCACACAGAGAGAAAGAGTTTGTTATTGAACTGGCACCAGGGACAGAGCTAGTGTCTAGGGCACCGTACCGAATGGCTCCAGTAGAGTTGAAGGAACTGAAGGTACAGTTATAGGAGTTGTTAGACTTGGGTTTTATTAGACCTAGTTTCTCTCCATGGGGTGCCCCAGTCCTATTCGTGAAGAAGAAGGATGGTTCTCTAAGGATGTGCATTGATTACAGGGAACTAAACAAGTTAACTATTAAGAATAAGTATCCTTTGTTGGGAATTGTGCCCTTAAAGTATTTGTAGTTGACAATAGTTTTAATGAAATAAATGAATGAATTGAATTATTGTATATATGTAGCTTATGTACTATATTATTTTTGATAATATTAAGTAAATATCATAAAATTCTCAAGTTCATCTATGTGGTCTCAATCTCATATTGGTATGAGAGGAACGAGATTGAGATAATGAACTTAAATAGTTCGCAGTAAAATAAAGTTATGGAATCTTTAGATTAATTACTGCTAGTATGGTCCACTAGTATTATGAATACATGTGACCTAGTTTCGGGTTACTAGTGTAGTAGGACACTTTAGTGGAAGTACTTTGCATGCTAAAAGTATGTAGAACTGGACCAGATGTGATTTAATAATACTTGTTTAAATACCGTTTCGTAGTATTATAAAACGCATCAACTGATGATCATATACAAATTGATCTTAATCTTGAAGTTACTATAAACTCCTATATATGTCATTTGATCCTTTGATTCATGCATTACGGTTTGTCAGAATGATCAGGCTAAGAACTATTGTTTCGAGGACTCAATGATGCATATGGTTGGGAACATAGCTTAACAGATATAGAATCTATACCTTCTTATAGATTGAATGATGGTTCCCTATTGGGTTGGCTTTTGGAACTGAAAAGGGTATTGACGTTAAATTCATAATTAGATTATGAATTAACATTCACTAGTAAAGTCAATGGCACACTAGGAATCAAGATATAATTAAAAGGGTAAAATGGTAATTTTATTCCCACTTAATTATGAATCATCAATAGAGGATTAAGTTGTATGTAATGATTATATCAATGGACACTTTATGGTTAAATAAAGTACTCAGTAAATATATGTATTTAACTCTCAAGAGTGCAGTCTCATATTTATAGTGGAATAATCATAAGATTGATAAATATGATTATTGAATCAAAGAGTTTTGGTTAATATTCTTTTATTTATTGGAGCTTGGAATCATTGGTCCATAGGTCCACGGGGCAGCTCTATCAACACTAATCAAGTTAAGAGTTGATACAAGGGTCAAACTGTGAATGGGCTATATGAGAGAATATTTATTCTTCAGGATAAATGTCCAATTATATGATAATTGAAGTTGCGCAATTTATTATTGCATTTGTGCAATTTTTGAAATTGTGTAGAAATAAAAGAAATTGAATTTAATCAATTATTTTATTTAAGTGTGAAAGGATAAATATGGATAGTGAAAATTGATTTTGATTATTATATTTATTTAATTAATAATAAGATGATAATGGAAATTCAAATTTTGAATTTTGAAATTTAAGTTGTTAACTTTTCCTTAAAAAGATGATACCTTATTTTAGTTTCTAATTATTAATTAAATAAATAAAAATGCATGAAAAAAAAAATTAAATCCCATTTTTCAGGGAGAGTGCCACACGCATAGGGCTTCTTGGACTGCCCTATGTGTGTAGCACTACTGATGGTGATCAGTTATTTTTTTTATTTTATTTAATTAATTAATAAAACATTTTGAAAAGGGTTTTAAAATGGAATGTAAGTCTTTTTCTTTAATCATTATTATTATTAAAGATGATAAATTTTATTATTATTATTATAATGTCTATATATTCTATATGATAGAAATAGAAGACAACACAATAAGTTTTTTCACAGAGAATAAAAACTATCATCTTTTTCACACAAAAGAAAAACATTTCTCTCTAGCCTATAAGCAAGAGTCTCATGTGTTGAGAATACTTTCGGTTCATAAATATTGATTCTTGTTCTCTCTATGCCCACCCACATCTTGAGGTGTAGAGAACGTCTTGGAAGATCTAGGTATGAGTACTCTAACAAGGATAGAAAGATCGAAATATATACGAGAAGATTCAAGGATTCTTGATAGGCTACAAGAGGTAAATCATTTCGTATTATTTTTTACATATACATATTATAATAATTAACATAATGCATATTAAAGGATCCTCATATAAAGTTGTTTATATGGAAAAAAATTTGTTGTATACAATTGTTGACGCGGTTCTTCGCCAACAGGTAATTAAGAGAATGAGAGAAAGGGATTAGTGCCAAATGTAGAACCGTAACAGATATAAGATCTTAGAGAATGAAATAGGTGACTCAAGATACATTTTAAAGTGGTTCAAAGGTTAAAATCCTTCTACTCCACTAGTCAATATTATTGATATATTCTGGGTATTTGGTTACAAAGTATATATCTTTCCAGAGACTATTTTTTCCCACCTTATCAACTCCCAGGGTCTCCATATTTATAGGAGAAGGCACCTGGAAGTTGGTAAGGAGGTCATCCCGTGACCTTCTTATTTGTCATATCAACTCTGTGACATTCATGATTAATTCCTAAACCTGACACATAAGTATGGTCAAATCGATATGTAAGGAGATAATGGGCCACACCGCACAACCCAGCCGTGGGTGTCTGAACACGCACGTTCCTGCTGCGTGTCCGAGAAGTCAGGGAGATATCGGACACATGATATCAGATATATGCACGTTTATCTTGCGTGTGTTGACTTTACAAGGGGTCATAGCCTCCATATCTAGCTCGTACCACGAGCTGCGCATCTGACCCGACCTTCGGCCTTCCGATTCCTTGCTCCAGTCTTGGGGAGTCTTGGCGAGTCCTTGAGGATTCCTCGAGCTAAGGGGGTACGACCTCAAGACAGGAGCTCCGGTCTGGGGGATGTTTATGGACTAACCATGATTAGTCTGAAGCTCGGCCTGCTAATCATCCCGTGGGAAAATCAGGGCGTACAACAATATTACCATTACCGCAATTTCAAGTGCGCACTAGGAACAGTTCCTAACAATTGGTACCAGAGTCATCTTTAATCCTTACATATTTTAATTACTGTGTGAGTATCATATGCATTTTTTATATTATGTATAATATATGAATGGATGGATGTTTATGTATGAATCGTTTATGTTCTTAAAGGTTGTTTTTCATGGTGTTTTTGGGTTAGGATAAGTTCTTAAATTTTCTAGATATACAAAAATTGTAAGTCATTTTGGGGCATAGGAATTTTGTAATTTATTTTTAAATTCTGGAAAAAAAAAATCTAGTGTGGCCTGAGCCCCGAGCTCGAACCCCAAGGCCCGAGTGTAGAGTTCCAGAATTTACTTAGCTAGTTAGATAGTAGTAGTAGTAATAGTAGTAGTAGTAGTAGTAATAGCTAGTATTAGTTATAGTATGTTCATTACTGTGGATTTTGGTTCAAGCCGGGACTTAGTTGGAAACTCATAGCAATAGTTATGAACTTTATAAGTTTAACCTATAGTTTAAGAATATTAATTATAACATAAGGTTTGATTAATATTACTGGTCCTAGGTGTGTTATTTATTATACTATAAGGTTTAGATAGAATTATTAATATCATGACACTTGTCGTGTGCATGTTTATTTAAGGATTTAATTATAGTTTAAATAAAAGAAAGTTCATGAAAGCTCTAGAATCTTCCAAGACTATTAGGAGCATGACATTTGTCACAATCTTGTTTATTTGTGGATTACATTGTTATTTAGATAATTAAATAGATTTTCCGTAACTTTAAGGTACTGTAACTTCCGACCTATTTTTGACCCAGATATGTTATGAATTTCGAAAAAATAGTATTTCTATAAAGTTGTAGATAATTAAATTATCTTTCTAATGGTATAAAGATAGTCTAAATCGGAGTACTACAGCTCTAGTTATGTTTATTTTACTATAGGTGAATTTAGAGTTACGAGATTTAGGAAATTAGAAGTTAGGATTCTATTTTATTTAAATTTAAATTTGGATTATAGTTAGAATGAAATTAAGTATTTTTTTTTAAATAGAAGAAAGATCTAGAAACTCTAGAACCTTCTAGAACCACTAAGAGCGTGACATTTGTCATAATCATGTTTATTTAAGGATTTAAGTATTTTTTTATAGGATAATTTCACTCCTCAAACTCTATAAATAGTACTTAGAACCCAGCCCTTCTCCTCACTTTTCAATTGTGATCAGACTCCAAGGTGCTAGTACTACCATAGAGTTATAAACACTTGGGTTGGGAAAAAGCTTTGCCATTCTTAAGCTTTATCAAACACTTGGGAAGTGAGGATTAGAGTATTTCGGTATTGGAGTTAGACTAATCCATAAGGTTAACTACCCTTATTCTTAAGTTCAATTCTGTTTGATTCCTTAGTTTCTTTAGTTTTCATTCAGGTTCTAACTTTTGTTATGGTTTTGTGGTTAGGTTTTTAAGTTCTTTAAACTTAAGGTGTCTTTTCGGTAAGTTTCCTCTTGGTGGTTTAGTTCTATTCCTTTCATCTCTTTCCTTTAGAAATACTCACCATTTTTTTGTTGGTTTTATGAGTGTTCCAAGTCCCGCATTTGTTCTCATATCCCGGTTTTGGTAAGGAAAATAGGATAGTTTCTATATGCTTATGTGTATGTTTATGTATAATATGTTTATGCTATAGTACGCTATGTTATGTTTATCTGGGGCTCATAGTTGCTTAGTGTCCTAGTGTTTATCATTTTTATGTTTATAGTTACGATTTACCCTACCTCAGATATTAGACAGGGGACCTAGATGTGTTATCATATACTATCATGTGATCTACCCTACCTCAGATATTAGACAGGGGACCTAGATGGGTTATCATATACTATCATGTGATCTAACCTACCTCAGATATTAGACAGGGGACGTAGATGGTTTATCACATGTCTTAATGACCATTAATAGTGTAGTCCTATATGGTATACGTCTTTATAGTCATATGTCCATATGTTTATGTTTATGATATATGTTTTTATAGTCATATGTTTTTAGTGTATGCTTATGATTTATTATGTATGTTTTAGATAGTATTATGTTTTATAGTATATGATGTAGTTTTATGCTCATGTATGTGATGTATGTTTTTAGTAGGTTTTTCTTGCTAGGCATTAGGCTCATTCCTTTATTTCTAGTGTGATGCAGGAAATTAAATATGGAGGGCGGAATGATTCTTGGAAGCTTGGCATGTGTGTTGAGGATGAACGGACTGAGTGGACTGCGTGTCGATCGAGGATGACGTTATTTTAGTCTTTTAAAAAAATTATGCTCTGATGTAATTCCACAACTAGTATTTAAAGTTTATGTTTTTTATGTTTTATCAAACAATATTTTTATGTTTTAAACAATGGGTACCCATACCATGTTTTACATTCTATTTTGTAATATTTGTTTTTTTGGAATTTTAATAAAGTGATTATTATTTTCAAAGTAGTAGCTATGTCTAGTAGTTTTAATGATCCAAGGTCTTAGAAATAGTTGGGTCATTACACCGAACCTGCATCCCGCACCCAGCACACTTGTTCACCCCATGGCCCAGCACGTCTGCGCACCCCGTAGCCTCGCACCCAGCACGCATGCACACCCCGTGGCCCCGTACCCAGAGCGCCTACACCCCTGCAACCCAGCACCCCTGCGCCTTTGCCAACCACCCATGGCCTATTGCCACCGCCCACCATTGACACACCCATTAGGCTTTGTGTCATGCAAACCCTAATGGATGTGTAATTATCCATTTGGGACTTTTTTTAAGCCCAATATAATTAAAAGTGTTTTAATTATAACTTTTGAGTTAATTGTGGTGAGTCCAAATTCTAATTGGGCATCAATAACTTGTTGGGTATTAAATCCCAAAGTTTGATTATTTTAAAGTTGTTTAAAATAATTAAAAGGTTATTTAATTCATAATGGATAATTAAAATGGTAATGACCCAAAGACTAAAAGAGAATGTCCAAGATCAAAGGAGTTGCTATTCATTAGGCCTTAGTTTAATTATTTTTGTGTATCTTTTAGCAAGTGTTGTAATTTTCTAGAAATACCCAAAGCACCCAACCCACATTTATTTATTTTTTTTATTTATTTGCTTGAACATAATTAAATTGTTTGATACTTTATCATGCATGATAACATGTCATACATATTACCCACATAGTACATATTAAGCATGCATTTTTTTTAGAAACATGCTTAGGATTGATTATATTTTTTTATTTGATAACTCATATAATTAATTTAGTCTTAATAAGTTAAGATGGTAAAAAGAATTTAAAGTTGTTTATTTTCTTATTTTATTAAATAAAATGGTATTTTTTTTAAAAAGGAAAAATAAAATCTAGGGCACAATTATTTATTTTGCATAATTGGATTAGTATTTATTCGAATATCACTTGGTAAAATTAATTTAATTAGTTTTACAACCAAATGAAAAATATTGATTTTGAGAAAAACACAAATTTTAAAATAGTGAGTAGGAGAGGGAGTTATGACAATAAGTCGCATGGTCTCCATTATTGGTTGAACACCGAAAGGCATAGGAAGGGCATGTGTCGCCTCCGTTTGCGACTTTCCTAAGGAAAGGCTTCTGAATATGTTTATTTTATCTCAAGGTTGACTTCTCATAAGAGAATAAGATTAGTGATGTATTTCAAGTTTGACTGACCCTTAGACACACTCTTGAGTAAAGTCATTAATTGAAAAATAATGGGTTACACTCCGAAGATGTATCTAGGCTTTCGAGCACAACTAGTGCATCTTGACCAAACTAACGGTAATTCATAAGTCAAAAGAGAAAAATAATTTTTTAAGTTTTCACTTATGGAGTTAAGATCTTGTCTCAAAATTAATTTATGATTAGTCTGACCTACCCTAAGGCAGTCCATTAATTTTCAAATTAATTTATCATGGACTAGTAACTATTTTTTGTGTGTTATTTTATGTGTTGTATTCATGCATCACGTTTACTATTCCAAATATAAACTGATATTTATTATATGTATTAATTCATTATATTTTATTTATTTAATTTTCAGCAATATGTCCAATCCAAACGCTGTAACTGCTTTACTTGCTAATGAGAAATTGACTGGTGATAACTACATGAAATGGAAATCAAACATGAACATTGTTTTGATATGTGAAAACCACATGTTTGTCCTTAATGAGGAATGTCCTGAGGTTCCTGCTTTCACAGTTGCCAAAACTGCTAGAGAAAAGTATGACAATTGGATCTTATCTAACAATAAGGCCAAATGTTATGTGTTTGTTAGTATGAGCGATGTGCTCAGAAAGAAATTTGAAACTGTTGAAATAGCCTATGAGATTTGGGAATCTCTACAAGGCATGTTTTGCTAGCAATATGATAAGTGCAGACATGATGCTACTAGAAGCTTCATGAATATGAAAATGAAGAAAAATGTTTATGTCAGAGAACATGTCCTAGACATGATCAACATATTGCACGATGCATAAATCCATGGTGTAACCATTGATGAGAGAACTCAAGTAAGTGTGATACTCGAATCTCTCAGACCAGCTTTTGCGGCATTCACTACCAACTATGTTATGAACAAGTTGGAGTACAATATGACCCAATTGCTAAATGAGTTGCAAACTTTTGAGTCTTTAAAAAAAATTTCCTCCAAGGTTGAGGAGGAAAATGTTGTTGAAACCAAGCCTTCCCCTTCAAATGGTAATTCGAAGAAAAGAAGGGTGGCCAAGGAAAGGACAACCAACCAGAGAAGACCAACAAATCTTCTAAGAAGAATAATTATGAAAAGAACTCCAAAAAGAAGGCACCCGAAAAGATCATGCTTTCATTGTGGAGTTTACGGTCGTTGGAAAATGAATTGTCCTATGTACCAGGCTAAACTGAAAGACAAAAAGAATGGTAAATTTGATTTGCTTGTTTTAGAATCTTGTTTAGTGGGAGGTGATTTTTCATCTTGATTAGTTAATTCCAGAGCCACTAATCATGTTTGTTTTTCTTTGCAGAGTCTTAGTACTTCGAGGAAGCTGGCTCATGGAGAGGTGACCATGAGAGTTGGAAGTGGACAGGAGATCTCAGCAGCTGAAGTTAAAAAAGCTCACCTAGTTTTTTATAATAATAATTTTATTGTGTTGGACAATGTTTATTTTATTCCTGGATCTACTAGAAATTTTATTTCCTTATCAAAATTTCATGAACAATGTTTTAATATTTCTTTTAATAATAATTTGATTGTTATTTTGAAATATGGTTTTGACATTTGTTCTGCAAAGTCTGAAGGTGGACTTTACAAGTTAGAGTCCAAAGTTGTAACGCCTTGGTTACCCCAGAACAGTTACGGTGATCGGTGAACCGGAAATTTGACCCGCTACTCGATTCCTTTGGTTAAAAACGTGTTCTAAATGTTATTAACAGGTTAAGGTGGAAAACCAATAAAAAGGAAAAGATCAATTTTATTAAAACTGTTCATGAGCTCATCAAAACATTTACACGTTATTTACAATATAAAAAGGTCACTACTATTTTTAAATTTACAACCCCGCCGACCTAAGCGGCAAAAATAGGGTAAACCCCCTAGTTCCTCTGAGAACTTATTGGCCGTGGTGGTCAAGTGGCCGCATATGTACACATCACCACCTATGCTTTCCACTCAAGGTTGGGTGAACTTTTCTTTCCCTTTACCTGCACCACATAGCACCCATGAGCCAAGGCCCAGCAAGAAAACACAATATAGCATGATATAATATCAACAATTATCATAATATTCATTCAGGACTGTCAATCCAAAACAGATAGGTGACAGTCGCAAAAGTCACTAAATAGGGAATAGCTCCCTTCAGCCTTGTGACGATAGGGTCACCGGGGCTTAACAGGTAAGTGAACCTTTCATTAACTTAACCAGGATAGGTGCATGGTGACTGGTCACCAACATAACCTTCCTCATGACCATAGAGTCATAACCCTGGAACATCGTTCCCTAGCCATGTGACAAACGGTCGCCTGGGCCTTAGGCCCTGGCTCTGAGTAACTAGCTTAGACTAGTCAAGCGCTTATAAGATTCATCGACCTTAGGGTCGGTCCAGCGTTAATGCCTTAGAGTCATTCAACGCTGATATCGATTAGATCTAATCTTCATTCGGCCCTGCATTCAGGACACTTATGCCGGTTCTGACCCTTAGGTCAGTATCCCTGACTAGTCAGTGCCATATACAAGTAAACAATATTCACTAGCATTTAATATGCAATCCATGTCCACATTATCAATCAACATGCCTCAATAACAATCATGCATGTCATATATACACAGGGTGCAGTTTTCTTACCTCAAGTTCGAGCGAGAAATATTATAAGGACGACCCCTGAGAACAATCGATCTTTTAGTTCCTTAGCGGTTACCTAATTATAACCTCCATTAATGAGAATCAACATGGTTAGGGTCTTGACCTAAGCACCACTCTTGGGACCTCGAAACATGCCCACACGGTGAGTAGATTCGATCCCGGGCCTTAAGGATTGAAACCCCAAGTCAAAAACCCCTAAAAACACTCAAAATGGGACTTTGAAGGAACAGAGTAGCACTACAGCACTGATCCCTAGCGCCCCAATGCTATACTCAGAACCTCCAACACATCCAAAAGACCCCTGTGTAGCGCTGTAGCACCCTAGGGTGGGCGCTATAGCGCTACCTCCAGACCAGATGCCCCCTGAAACCTCCTTCTTCATCTCCTTCGATTCTAACCTGATTCCAATGCTTCCAAATCCCATTTTTGGTGCCAAATGAACCCAAAAACCATTCTAACAAATCCCAAACATCACCGCCATAAGAATCCTAGCCAAAACTCCCATCAAAACCAAGATCTCAACCTAGAATTCACAACTGTAAAACAGAACTAAAACAGGGCAAACCAGAGAATTCAATGGTTAGAAACTTACCCAAAGCTCAGCTTATGATGCTCTTCAAGGGTGGAACACACTCCCAAACTACCAAGGCTTACTTCCAGAGCTTGAATCCTCAAGAATGGTTCAAAAATCACAAAGGAAACTGAAGGAGAAATAAATACGGGAAGGCTCTTAAACTTACTATGTTTTCTCACTTCTTCTCAGCCTAAAAATGGTTATATCTATCCTAGGGGTGAAATGAACATTATACCCCTAGGTCAATTTAAGGTTTCTAAAGGCTCCCAAGGGCGAAATTGGTATTTTCCACCTATCTCGTTACTCATAATTAACGCTCTCCAATTCCTGCTATTCTCAATAATCTCATACACCAATAATTCATATCCCGTTACCCTCTAATTCCCGATAACGCTCTAATCATTATAATCACCCCGAGACTCAACCCGAGCCCCAAACTTAAACCTGTCGTGACTAGACTGCTAATCAATATTCCAAGATCGTCTCATGCCGAATAGCTCGAACAAACCCACATTATAATGTGGTCTCAACATATATCATCAACATGCGTACAAATATACAATTATGCCCTCAACGGGCCAAGTTACCATCACACCCCTGTAATTAAAATGCGGACCCACATGCATACATTTAACATCATATTATAATATAATCCACATATACATGCATATTATCATTTAATGGCATATTTAAACAAGTATGGCCCTCCCGGCCTACTAGTCCCGCCATTAAACCACATCGGAGAATTCGAGGCATTACAAATGTCGAGCATGTTTATAATTCTGAATTATTTAAAACTGCAAATCTCAGATCTATTAAAAGACAAAAGACAAATTACGATAGTGAAACATATTTGTGGCATTTGAGATTGGGACATATTGGTCTAGATAGAATTAACAAACTAACAAAGGATGGTTCTTTAAGAGAACTATCTATTGGTTCTCTCTCAGTCTATGAATCCTGCCTAGAAGGCAAAATGACCAAGAGACCTTTCTCTACTAAAGGTTCAAGAGCCACAGAACCACTTCAACTTGTACATACAGACATTTGTGGTCCACTAAATGTCCAAGCTAGAAGAGGTTATGAATATTTCGTCACTTTCATTGACGATTATTCAAGATATGGTTTACCTATACTTAATGCAAAGGAAATCTAAAACCTATAGTAAGTTAAAATAATTTCGAGCAGAAGTTGAAAAGCAATTAGGTAAATCACTAAAAGTACTTCGATCAAATCGAGGTGGAGAGTACTTAGATTATGAATTTAAGGCGTGAGCATGAAATTCAATCCCAACTCACTGCATTTGGAATGCCACAACAAATGGTGTTTCAGAAAAGCGGAACAGAACCTTATTGAATATGGTTAGATTGATGATTAGTTTCTCATCATTGCATTTGACATTCTGGGGTTATGCAATAAAATGTGCTCTATACATACTTAATGTTGTTCCATCTAAGTCTATTCTAAAAACACCATTGGAATAATGGAATGGTATCAAACCTAGTTTATGTCATTTCCATATTTGGGGTTGTCCTGCACACGTGCTTAAAGGAAAGACCGGGAAGTTGGAATCACGCACTGAAGTGTGCATGTTTGTAGGATATTCCAAAGAAACAAAAGGTGGTATATTTTTTAGTCCTACAGATAAGAAAACGTTTGTATCTACAAATGCTACTTTTTTGGAGCATGACTATATAAATAACCACCAACCTCAAAGTAAAGTCGTACTTAAGGAAATGGTCTCAAGTAAACAAGACCAATCACCAGAAATGACAAATGAAAAACAGCCAGAGGATATTGCTAGTTCTAGTCAGAACAATAGAGAGCTTCGTCATAGTGGGAGGGTTGGTAAACAACCAGTACGATATGAACATGAAGTTCAGATGCTTGTGTCTGACACAAACAAAGATGATCCATTGACATATAGAGATGCAATGGAAGATTCTGACAAAGAAAAATGGCTAAACGCCATGGACCTTGAAATGGAATCGATGTATTCCAATTCTATCTGGACTCTTGAAGATCCACCTAAAAATGTTAAACCTATTGGTTGCAAATGGATATTCAAGAAGAAGAGAGGAGAAGATGGGAAAGTGGAGACTTTCAAAGCAAGACTAGTAGCAAAAGGCTACACACAGAAAGAAAGAGTTGATTATGAAGAAACTTTTTCACCCGTGGCCATGCTCAAATCTATCTGCATACTCTTATCCATAGTTGCTTGCATGGATTGTGAGATTTGGCAAATGGACGTTAAAACAACTTTTTTGAATGGCTATCTTGACGAAACTATTTACATGTCTCAACCAGAAAGGTTCAAAGTTAAAGGTTAGGAGCAAAAGTTTGCAAGCTTCTTAAGTCTATTAATGGACTTAAACAAGCTTCGAGATCTTGGAATCTTAGATTTGATGAAACAATCAAAATATTTGGTTTTGTACAAAATGTTGATGAACCTTGTGTTTACAAACAAATCAAAGATAAGATTGTGGTATTCCTCGTTCTTTACGTTGATGATATTCTACTCATTGGGAATGACATGTTTTGGGAATTCAGATCTGTAGAGATCGAAAGAACAAAGTTTTGGCACTGTCTCAAGCAACTTATATTGATAAAGTGCTAGAATGCTTTGGCATGCAAAACTCCAAGAAAGGCAGTATGCCTACCCGGATAGGAGTTAAATTGTATAAAGAACAATGTCCACAAACACCTCAGGAAGAGGAGGACATGAGACAGTATTCCTATGCCTCTGCAGTAGGCAGTCTAAAGTATGCAATTTTATGCACCAGACCTAACATCTATTATGTAGTAGGGATAATCAGTCGTTATCAATCCATTCCTGGATTGAGTCATTGGACAGCAGTAAAGAATATTCTCAAGTATCATAGACATACTAGAGATTACATGCTTGTATATTCAGGTGGAGACCTGAATCCCACTGGATATACTGATTTTGATTTTCAATCAGAAAAAGATAGTTGAAAGTCGACATCTAGATCAGTTTTCACACTTGGAGGAGGTGCTGTAGTTTGGAGAAGTATTAAATAACCCAGTATTGCAGACTCCACCATGGAAGTCGAATACATAGCAGCTTTTGAAGCAGCTAAAGAGGTTGTGTGGCTCAGGAAGTTCTATATTGATCTAGAAGTTGTTCTAGGCATGGATTTGCCACTTGTTGTGTACTGTGATAACAGCGGGGCAATAGCTAATTCAAAGAAACCCAGAAGTCAGAAGAGGGTATTAAACCCCTAGGCTCACCCCAAGTTGGGTATTAAACCCTACTGTGACTATTTTGCTAATCCGCTCACTAGGATCAGAGTTGTGTACTACAAATATATCCACATAATAATGTTGTCTCAACGATTTAACACGTATAATCACATTTATGCCCTTAACAGGCCAAAATTACAGATATACCCTTATAAACAATAAAGGACCCACATGCATATCTAATACTCATAAACATGCATATAAACATATTCACATCATCATATATATCATGCATGCCACATAGTCACGCATTTAAATCACGTAATCACACACATATCCAATTATGCCCTCCCGGCACACTAATCAAGGCATTAAACCCTATTAGGACTTTTGGGTCGTTACAGAATGCATTGACTTATAAGTCAAGGGTGGCAATAGCATGCTGAGCGCTGGTCGATATTGTTAGGCCTAATCAAGAGTGTGCCATACGCTTGTTTGACCCTATGTTCGTTGGAAAATTAAAGCGCCAGGTACACTAGGCCAGCTCTAAGGGTGGTTATACAAAGGATAGGGCAGTGGGCCCCGGTGTGACTCTATAGTCCCATATCCTAGGGCAACGAGCCCCAGTATAACTTATTAGTCATTTATTTAAGGCAGAAGCCCCGGGGTGACTCTATGGTCACGTATCTAGGGCGATGGTCCCCATTGTGACATTGTAGTCACTTATCTGAATAGAATACATGCACGTGTAGGGTTATTACTTACTGCTAGGCATGCTTATTATGATTCTATGATATGTTGTTAACTGCTTATGAGCATGGTTTTAAGTTTTCTTGTTGAGCCTCGGCTCACGGGTGCTTTGTGGTGCAGGTAAGGGGAAATGAAAGTTAGACCAGCCATTAGTTGGAGAGCTTCGGTGGCGACGTGTACATATGCGGCTGCTCGACCACCACGGATGGGGTTTCTCAGAGGAACTAGGGTCAAACCCTATTTTGTTTCTTAGGTCGACTGGTTATAACTTTTGAACTGTAATTAGCCTTTTAAATGTTATTTTTGGATCCCATGTACGAACGTGAATATTTTAATGAAATGGTTATTCCTATTTGACCAAAAAATTTAATCCTAAACTGTTAATCACATTTAGTTACACGTTTATGGCCAAGAGACTCCTTTAGAGAGTCTAACACTATTTAAAACACACGGTGTAATGGTCTTGGCTATCTAGGGTGTTCCAATCATGTTCTTGATGCTTTTGAATGTTTGATTAATTCCTGTGTTTGAAGTGGGTTGAGTTGTGTTTATGGATGAGTTTAGGTTGATGATAGGTTTAGAAATGGTTATGTAACTCCTTCTACCCTGGGTTGTTATAAATTTGATGTTGAATTCTCAGATTTGAAGAGGGTGAGCTTGAGTTCAAAGCTCAAAGTTGCAAATCTTGATATCTTGGTGTTTTTGGTGTGTTAATGACGTTTTGATATTGTTTTGAGGTTGTAGAACTGATTGGTGATTGTTTTGGTGTTAAAAACATGCTAGAAAAATCGTTTTGGGTCAAGTTTCAGGTCTGATTCCGTAAGGGGATTCGTAGAGTTGTAATTGGGGAAAAACACTACAATTTCTGGGCATTTTTGGGTTTCTGACGACCGCACTAGAGTCCCAAAACCTTAGAAATTAGGTTTCAATTTGGGGGTTCGAGGCCTGGGGCGCGATCGTGTTGAGCAGGGAGCGACTATGTCATTGCCCCAAAAACTTTAAAATTTCTGTGGACGCGACCGCGCCAAGTGCCCCGAAAACTGGTTTTGCTAATTTTAGGAGTAGGGCTCAAGAGATTCGGGAATCCGGTTGGGGGGGCCACTTGGGGGCTTGGGAGCTCGGGGGATATTTCTAACGTCCCAACATCTAGGAATAGTAGCTCTATAAATTGGGGTTCAGAGTGAGCCTCGAGATTTGGATTCAATCCCTAATAACAATATGTTTATGTTGTGACTAGATTTCAGCAAGGCTCGGGATAGGGATCACACTTGAGGTCGTATCTTCTTTCACACGGAACTCGAGGTAAGAAAACTACACCCATGTTGAAATTAGGGCTTAAGCCCCTGTGATTGAACATGGCTATAACTCTGTTTTGAAATGTTTGTTTGAGTATGAATAAAATGTGCTTTACATAGTTGTGCTATGTATGTAATGTATATCTGTTTACATCTGGAAGTGTGGTACGCACTGGTACGACTTTATGGTCGCAAGAGACTGGAGCGTGAGTTACGCTTGTCCGGCTCTATGTCTGTATGAATGAAGCAAGTGTGGTGCGCACTTGGGTGGCCCCATGGCTACATAAATAGATTAAATATTACTGAGCATTGTTTATAATTATTAAGCAAGTTATTTATAATTGTAATATGTTGATTGTCTGTTTGCTTAATTGCGTTTTTGTGTTGGGTCTTGACTCACTGGTGCTACGTGGTGCAAGTAAGGACAAGGGGAAGTTGGACCAGCAATGAGTTATAGAGCTTCAGGGACGGCGTGTACATAGGCAGCCTGCTCGACCGCCACAGTCGAGACTTCTTTTGGAGATCTAGGGTTTAGTGGTTTTGCCGCTTAGGACGGGTATTATGCTCCTTGCTTATTTTCACTTGTATTAGTTATAAACTTTTTTTTTTTTGTTCCCATGTGCATACCAAATTTTTTAGTGAAAAGTAGCATTCGATTGGCCAAAATTTTATACCAAATTTTTAATTAACTTAATTACACGTTTTAGTCCAAACGACTCACTTAACGAGTTGAGCACAATTTTTAAACACATAATGTATCGATTCTAGTTTAGTAAGGCGTTACATTGTGAATATTTGAAAAATTATTATTTAAGATAACAATAACCATACTTGAAGGCCAAAAAGATTATGTCCGTAAGTTAAAGATACTCACATATCATAAGAAAGTGTATAATTATGTATCATTAATTTTAATACTTTAATATTGTTAGTGAGAACTTGTACAGATGAAATTAATATTATATTAGTGTGTATAAAAAGTATGTTTTATATTTTTAGTGAAAATTACATATTATATGGGAATTTTAATAGATTGTGAAAAAATATGGCTTTTTTTCAAGAAAAGTTAATCTATGGTTTTTTTGTTTTAATTTCACTTTTATGGGTTTAGTTTCTCATATTTTTGTAATAAAAGTTTGTTTATGCCATATTTTCACTCTTAATCAAGTTTTATGAATTTGGAAGGGTATGTTTGTAATTTGATTCTTTTTTTTAACTTATTTGATTATTTTTTTATATTAATTTTATATAACTATTTTTATATTAAATTTTTCCATGGTTGTTTTGCATTTTTTTTTTTTTTTTTTTGTAATATGAATTGTGTTTATTATTTTTCTTTTTTTTTTAGGTTGTACGTTTTTTTTTAAAACCTGGGTAAGGTAACCAGTTACTTACTTAATTTTTCAAAGTTATGTAAAAAAAATCCTACAGCTAGCTTAAATAACATTTATCTAGAGGGGTAACCAGTTACTTGTTTGTGTTTTTTCACATTTATGTAAAAAATAATCTTAGAGGCTAAATAACATGTATCAGAAGGGGTAACCAGTTACAGTGCGATCAGTAACTTACTGCCATAAGAGGGGTAACTAGTTATCATAAGAGGTTGACGAGTCACTCATATTAGAAATGAAAAAAAAAAAAACATCACATTTGAAGGAAAAAAAAAAGAAGAAGTGTAAGTATGATTTAGTAACCTAGGTAACCAGTTACCATATAGAACCCAGAAATATACACACATCAGAATGTGAAGGTAAACAGTTACCTCCTAAAATATACAAACAAACAACGTGAAAGTAACCAGTTACCACAAATCTCAAGATAGAAAAAAAAAAAACTAGATCTGATCACGAACCAACCTCCTCCCTCACCTCTGACCACCACCAGAAACCCCCATCCCCTACGCACAAAACCCCGTCGCAAACCCAGCCATCCCCGTTGTTTTGCACAGATCCGAGCACCACAAATCGCACATAGCCCAAGCGCCACCCTTCTTCCTCGCCTCCGACCACCACTAGAACATCCCTCACCTTAGCCTATCCTCGTCGTTTTGGATTTGGGGGCTCGCGAATGGAATCGCGCAGAGATGTGCGAATTGAGTTTGTGTTCGTCGATGGTGCGGCTGGGGTGTTCTTGGCTGAGTTTCATGGAGGTGCGTGCCTAAGGTGGTGAAGGTGGTTGGGTTTCACGGAGGTGCGCGCCTAAAGTGTTCTTGGCAGGTGGTAAGGGGGTGGTCGGAGATGATGGTGGAGATGGTGAGGCAGCCGAGTGGAGGAGTGTCTGGGTTTCACGGAGGTGTGGCTGGAGTGTTCTTGGTAGGTAGTGAGGGTGGGTGGCCGGAGATGATGGTGGAGGTGGTGAGGCAGCCGAGTGGAGGAGTTTTGGCTATGGTGGAGATGGTGAGGCGGCTAGGGCAAAATGAAAGAGAAGAGATGGACTTGGCTGAAAGAGTTTTGGCTATGTTAATTACTATAGTACCTCTCCTTTTGCTCATTTGTTTTGATTAATTATGATTTCCAATATGAGATTAGTTTTTCTATAAACTAAGTTTTCTTAATTAAATTTTCCCATACAAATTAAAGAAAGTTGAACTCCCATATTTTTTCACATTGATGGCTAAAAAGCCATATTTTTTAAAAATCCTCATATTTTTATTATTTTCTCTCTATTTCATTCTTGTACGTGAAAAAAGCACAAGGCCTTTAACATGAGCCCATTTCTAAATAAAAATGGGACTTATATAAAGTGGGCCGAGCCTTTAGAAGTTTGGCCCAGTTATTATTCGGAAAACAAAAAGAGAGAGAAATGAATCTCGTGATTTACGGTGTTCCTTAATCGTATTCTTACAGCCAAGGAGAGATTAACAGCGTGGCGAGGCGACCATTTTATTCAACCGGAGAAAATCATACTCCCAAACTTCCGGTTGAGTTGACTCTGTAACACTCACTGTTTTGGCCATGTCCTCTTCTTCTTCCTCAACCGCCATAGCACCCACCTTCCTTTCCACCAGAACTCCAACTCTCTTTGGCGCCACACCCACTTCGGCAAGAGCCTCCTTTCTAAGCTTAAGATTAAGGCCATCGCCATCGCTTAACAGGCTTCTCTTCAAAATCCCACCTGGTTCTGTCAACCGAAGCTCGATCCTCACTGGCGTCAGACCTTTTTCCCCTGTCATGGAGTGGCAGGATTGCACGTAATTCCAATCCCTTCTCTAAAAGTTTTACTATTTTGCTCTTTCTTTTATAGTAATATTCAAACTACTGGGAAAAGAACACTTTATGCAGTTGTTTATTATTTATAAGTTCCTCGGAGGCTCGAAGGATTCAGTCATATATGCCCATGTTTTATTTTGTGTCGGTCTTTACTGTAGTGATTAACATTTGATGTGCTAAAACAGTATCTAGTAAGAATGTGAGCTCAAACTGCCAGCTATTATTAACTAGAAAAACATATTCCAATGCAGTGTTAAGAGGGAAATGGACGTGCCTGCTTCAGTTGCCTATAAATGTTACTCTGACCGTGAAGCCATTCCTCGTTGGATGCCCTTTATTTCAACTGTAACGGTGCGCTTCATAGAAATTAAAACATACTCTTTAAATCTCCTTCTTAGAATCCGAACAACATTAGCTTAGGACATGTAAAGATTCAATTTTAAAGTTTCTATCTTCAAGTTGCTGTTTTTCTTTATTAAATGTTGTGTTTGTGATGAAATTGGAAATTTTTTAGCTATCAAGGTCACTTTTACGCCCATATGTATAGTCACAGTTGGTTTTTTTTGGCCAAGTACACTAAATCTGGAAAGAAAGCAAAATTTGGATGCAAACTAATTATGTCTCTGGGGTGACTTTCTTCTATTAGTACTATTTGACAGTTGTTTCATTGCGTGGGAATAATGTCGCCTACATTTTTAACCCAAGAGGAGTTTAGCCTGTTTAGGTAGCTCAATTGGTCAAATATGTAGTTGTTCCTACTAGTTCTGAGATTCGAGTTCCTCCTGCATACTATTGTAGGGTTAGGCGGAGAGCCTAGTTTCAGGGGAAAACATTTTTTTCGGTTTAGCTTATCATAGTCCATAGTTTCAAATTTGTGGGTTTTTTTTTCACAAAAATTAACATCTGGGTGTGGTCTGTTAGATTTTGGAAGACAAGCCTGATCTATCACGGTGGTCACTGAAGTATAAAGCTTTTGGCCGTGATATTGAATTTTCGTGGCTTGCTAAAAATATGCAGGCAAGGATCATATACTCCCCTCCCTTTATTTCTTTTTCCTTCATAGTTTTATCTTGATTATCTCATTCTGCATTTTCTTTTCTTTTGTTGTTTTTAATCAAATTGTGGTGTGTTTTACCTTCTTATAGCCCATTCCAAATCAGAAAATTCACTGGAGATCTATGGAGGGTCTTCCTAACAGGTAGTTGTAGCAAACTTCGTGCTTTAATATCATTTTTTTCTCAAGCATAATCATATTGGTACAAAGCTTTATGAAATACAGCAGTAGAGAATAAACCATTGGGAAAAAACCTTTGCACCTTTTAATAGCTGGGGTACAATAACAATTTATTTGATCTTAGAGCTAGAATCCATTGCCATTTTTGTAGTTAGACATGGGAAATCGACAATGAGCACAGTTGTAAACTAATTATATTGATTTGCCCTCCAGAAAGTCCTGCATTTATTAAATTATCAGTGGCCATATCTTTCTAGCATTTGTATCTGTGTGGAATTTTGTGCTATTGCTTTATTTGATTATCTCAGTTATTATAATGGACCACATTTACAAGTTGAGAATTTTGCTTTAATATAAAATTTTATTTCAAACTAAATTGAGCTACCATCAAATTTTGCATATTCCTTGTAATGGATAGTAGTTCATTTTATTAAATGCTTAGAATCTTGATAAACTGATATCTTGCCTTGCAGAGGTGCTGTTCGATTTTTTCCAAAGGGTCCTTCATCATGCATAGTAGAAGTAAGACTGGTTTATACAATATGCAAAAAAATTATTGTTTTTGCATTTATTTCCTTATCAAGTATATGATACTGTTCTTATAATTCTTTTTGGTCTCTTCTGTCTCTTCCTCTTGTGTTACTCACTTTTATCTCTTAATATTTCTCTTTCAGTTAACAGTGTCATACGAAGTACCTCAAATTTTGAGTCCGGTAGCATCAGTAAGTATTCTAACTCTATTTTTAAATGTGCTCAAATTTTCTTCCTTTTTTGTTCTCTAATGGAGACCATAGAAGGACAATTTTACCGTATGATGAATTTGTATGTACTAATGAAGTTTCCTGCATTTGTCTGCACTCTACCTCTCGAAGTTTCCTGCAGGCTGCACTAATCCTTTTTTGTGTTTTTTGTTTTTAATATTATCCAGGCTCTGCAACCATTTCTTGAAAGCCTACTTCAACGCGGTTTAGAACGGTTTGCAACATTTGTGAAAAGCTACTCGAAGACTTGAAACATTGATGTGGAACTTTGCCAAATATGGAGTTTCTCTGATGCAGATAAATGTGGCTGAAGATAGTACGTTTTACTGATATGATTTGCAAATGGTATTATTGTATTCTTGCCCCTTCTCTTATTGGGCATACGCTTGTACAAACTTTGCTACAAGTAAAATAATATACAAACAATTTCATCAAATGTTTGGTTTACTTACATTTCTAGTTACTAACATAAGAAGATCAATGCAACTTTTCATATAATGCAGCAAAAGGGGCAACTTTTATTGAGAATGTACAGCGTAACATAAGATACACACAAAAGAATTGAAATTGTAGGCATTGATGGGAAACCGTTTCTAAAAGAATACACCCATAACTTTACACCACCCACCCTCCTCCACCGGCCGCGGACTATTTACATCGATTCTGTGAGCACCATGTGAATGGCTCTCACACACAACACCTACAAAACTGGCAGCTGCTTTTTCTCTCACATAACTGAAGCAGCCAAAAAAACAGTGAACATATAGTCTCCCTTTGCCTAGAAAGAGAGACTTTTATTTGAAAAAAGGAAGTAGTTTAAAGCGATTCAACGACTGTCGCTGCCACCGTCCAAGAGGTTCCTCAAGCTACACAGGGCCTCCGCAGAGAGGCTGCAGCAGCGTAGTCTCCGCTGCTGCCGAGGTGATACCTCCCGGTGATCAAGTGGAGTGAAGCATACAACAATCACAGTCAGGTTGTCAAACGTGCTGAGGCGCAAAGCCTCCATAACAAGGTCTCTGGCACACTGATTCGGGTCATCATGCCTTCTCAGCCCGCGCCTAACAAGGCTCACCGCATGCTGACTTGACATCACATCCCAGATGCCATCACACCCCATAATTAGAAACTCATCATCCTCTGTAAGAATTATTTGCTGAAACTCTGGCTCTGAGATTAGAGGCGAAGGAGAACCGCGTGGGAACTTCATATCCCAGTCGCCTAAGGCACGACTCACTGATAACACACCATTCAGATAACCGTCATCAATGTAGCCACCCAATTCCTCAACCCGTCTCCTCTCCGGAGGATGAATTGGCCTGTGGTCTTGAGACATGTCAATCGCCTCTCCTTTTCTGCAAAGAACCGCTCGGCAGTCGCCAGCATTGGCTACCATCAACAGCCTGAAATAAAAAACCATGTTAAAATGGATTGCTCAAGCAGTGCCCCAATTCCTCAAGCAGATTATTTTGCGAATTTCAGTCTTTCATAATGTTAGTTTGGCAAATTTCCCCAAGAAAAACTCGGTGTAAATTAATGTAGAGTCGCTTGAACAACCTTCAGGATCGTTTTTATGGATTGATCAATGTAATTTTAGATTTGCTTAAACAATCATTTAGATTACTTTGCCCATAACTATGTTACAAATGGCTCAAAAATAAGAAAAATGTACCTGCCAAATATCATAGCAGTGAGTGCAGTCGTCCCAGAAGAACTGTTAACATTACAATCATCAGCCAAAGCAAGGTCAGCCAGATGAAAAGCTTTGCGCAGTGAGTTCTGAAGCTCTCCTGAGAAGATCTCATCAACTTCGGCTGTCTGGGGGAGTTTGGCATCTTCAAAGAAGATCCTCATTGCATTTTTCTTGATAAAAGCTGCAGCTTCAGGACCTCCATGACCATCAAACACCTGAGCAACATAATTATAACCATAATCATACATAAGTCGGTCAACTATGGAACTAACAAACAAAACTAAACCCATCAAAAGAAAAGGAAAGTAGAGTAAATTACCCCATAGAAAGCACTTGGTGTGGGAAATTGAAAAAGGGATCCCAAGTGTGAAGATAGATCATCTATACGTATATGCTCATCTTCCATGTATCTTCGGGGTCCAATATCGGCAAAGCTACCAGAACGGATGCAGGGTACAAATTGCTGCATCACAGCCGAGTCAGGACCCATATCAGGGATTTTCTCCACAACTTTAACATTCTGAAAAATCAAGATTATTGTTGTCAATCAACACCAGATTCCAAGTTCTACAAACACAAAATCCATCAAAGATTCATAACAAGAACTCACTTACCTCCTGAGACTTGGCTAAATCAACAGAGACCAAATCCGAAGTCTTGATCTTATCAAAGCTCTTGGGAGAAAGGGTTTGAGGTACAGGTAATTCAATGACCTCACAAACATTTGTTCCTTTTGCAAAATACTTGACCTCCAAAACAGGCACGCTCTGCTGACAAACAACCTCTGCTTCAGCTCCCATCTTCTCCAACAATCATACCCAGTATAAAAATATAGCCTTTTCCGATCAAAAAAGATCACACAGAAGTAAACGATCAGTTTTTTTTTTATATATAATTGTAAAGATTTTCTCGCAATTTCTTTTCTTCGGACTTTGTATTTGGTGGAAAGGGGAAACTTTGGGAGTTGTGGAGTTGAAGCGGAATTTATAAAAGTCTGGTTTTGGGAACTGGTGGCTACCGGTAAGATAGTTTGGTCGATGGACAAGTGTGAGTCTAAGGTTAGAAGCACTGTTCTTCATGTGTACACGCTAACAAGGCTTTGGCTTAACGAACACGTGACCGTTTCCACGTCGACGCGTGACCCTTGGACCGTTTGGGAGGCTTTGCATTGGAAAGACGTAAAAGCCCTTCACTTTTGTGAGTTGACACATTGACTTATGCATACATTTGTAATATGATGGTAATTAATGGTATGGAAGAGGGGTGATTTTGGTAATTGAAATGGGATTGTGTGCTTCGTAGGTGTTCCATGTGGAAGAGATCTGTTTGTGAATAGACGGATATGCCCCTGAATTTCTAGAAAGTAGCTTTGCGCGTGAAAATTCTTGAACGCGCTGATGGACGGTCCTAATACAGCGAAGCTACAGTTAACTTAGTAAGGTTTTTTTTTTCAAAAAAAAAAAAACAGAAGGGTATTTAAGTCTATTAGTTTCTAAATTATACTGCTTATGTTTTGATTTTAATATACAGATAAAACACATTTTTTTACTACTTTTCTTTAATTAAAAAAAATCTACTTAATCTTTAAAAAATTAGAAGTTCAACGACATAATTGCTCAAATTGAAATTTTGAAAATTCAAACTATAGTAGGTGGTATAGTTCAGGGACCAATACTCTTATCATACTTGTGCTATCTTTTTTTATTTATTAAATAAAAGCATAGCTTTTCCCTAAATTAGTGTCCAAAGTTAGTGCTAGATAAATAAATTGTAATGTAGTTAGGGGGAAAAAAAAGAAATATATTGGAAAAAGGTGATATATTTATACGAAAAGTTACAACTTTTGGTGGTACCTATACGAAGAGTTGTAATATTTGGCATTAATGATTTGTATTCATTGAAATTAGAAGATCCAAGTATTGATGATGTATTAATTTCTCTTTCAAAATAAAAAAAGTAAGATGATGTATTAATAAAGTTACCATTTTTGTTTGGCACCTATATATGTCTTTTGATTATTAATAAACATAAATTTGGCTATAAATCTATGCTAAAATCTATACTCGAAAAGAAAAAGAAAAAATAGAACATTAATTTTCAACTAGTGTTTAGGATTCTCTCTCAAAAAACAAAAAAAATCAGTGTTTTAGGAATTTATTGAGATTTTTTTAGAGGAATTTATTAAGATTGTTACTTAATAAATGCATTTGTTGGATCTTGAAAATAAAAGTAACACAAAATTTTAAAAAAATAATTTATGTTTATTTTACAATAATATTTATGACATATTCTCATATTTATTTAATATTACACTATATGAAGATAACTGTATTCAACATTATTTAAGATACAATTAAAAAATTAATTTAATAATTGCTAAATTTAAATGACTTGGCATGCATTTATAGGTTGCACATAAATGAATCTCATCTCAAGTATTTACTAAATAATGTCTTTAGAATATAAATATATCTTTTCTATATAATAAATGTGTAGATAACGAAAAAAAATTTGTTTTGAACAGTTTTTTATTATTTAATGTTAACTTTAATAAAATATTCTTATATTTAATAGAATATTATTATATTTAACTATAGTTTGTAAACACTTAAACTTAAATAAATTAAAATAAATAATTAAAAAATTAAAATAAGATATTTTACAATAATAATTATTTAAAAATAATAAAATCATACATTTTATAACTTAAATAAATTTAATTAAAATTAAACTCATTTATTAGAATAATAACATATTAAACATATAATATAATCTATTGTCAATTAGTAACAAATTATTTTTTTTAAAAAAAACTAGCAAGAAACTTAAATTCAAAATCCACGTATAATATTTAATATTACATTAAACATATAATATATAATTTCTTGTTGTCATTCTCAAATTCAAAAATTAAACCAACCAAAAACTTAAATAAAAATAAATAAATTATTTAATTAAAATAGAATATTTATTTGAAATTTAGATAACATTAATATAAATTTAATAAAAATAATTAATAAATTCTATAAATAAAACTAAGCAAACGCGCATATTGCTTGTATCTAGTATATATATTTGTTAAACTTTCACTTTTCTTTTTAGCATATCTTATGACACAATGGTACTCTTTTAAAAAAAATTAAAATATTAGAGAATAACATTATATAATACAATTCCTTAAAAAATTAAATATATATAATTAATACAAGGTTCTGGTTGTCTAATCTAAGGCAGTGGCCCGTTTGGTATGACTTTTGAAGAGTTTTTGAAGTCTTAAAGTTATTTTTAAGTGTGTTTGGATGAAATATAGAAAGAACTTTTTTGAATTTAGAAGAACTTTTAAGATAAGTAATGACTCACCAGCTTCTTTAGAAAGAACTTCTAAAAAAACACGGGAAATTATTTTCTTATTTTAATGAATCTTTCATAATACCCATTTTACCCTTATTTTTTATAAAAGAAAAAAGTAAATTACATATTTATCCTAAATTGTGCAAATAACAGTTATAGAATACGATTTCTTTTTTCTTAAAAAATATTCTATCTAATTTTTCTAAAAAAATCTAAGTACGATTTCTTTTAGTTTTTATTTTTCTTGTTATTGTTTTATATATAGAATATCTTTCTCTAACTACATTTAGATTTTTATATTTGAATATTCAATTTAAAATTTTAGATTTTTTATTAATTATGTTTAGATTTTTATGATTTTTTATTTATTAATTAATATTAATTCATATATGTATACAATTAGATTTTTTTCTTCAAAAGAACTATTAATTTTCAAATGATTTCAGACATAACATATATTATTATTATTATTATTATTATTATATTTAAGATTAAATTTAATATTTATTTTATAAGAGCTTTTATGCAGTATATACCAAACACTCTGAAAAGTTCTTCAACAAAGAAAAAAGTTTTTTTCAGAATATAAATCCAAACAGGAATTAGAAAGCTCAAACTTTTACTTCTCTTCTTCTTATGTCTAAAAGTAAAAGTAAAAGCTATGTCAAACAGGTCCAATGACACATATTTTTTTTCTTTATGCTAGGAAGTGGCACATGATTTTATGACCAATAGATGCAAACATTTATACCAAAGTAAATATAGTACTCAATTAGAAGTAACAACAAAGAGTCCGAGACAACAAAGAGTTTTTTTTACTCTTGCTGGAGCTCCGGCCGCGCATTCCGGTGTGTTGGTTGGTCTCCGGCCAGGAGTTTTGGTGGTTTGGTTTCTTTTGGATGGCTGGTTTCAGTTTTACAAGAATGGCTTGGAAGCATCATATCTGAAGGTTTTCAGTCTGACTTTTCTTCTTCCTTTGGCGGTCTTGTGACAGGGCGACGAGGATCTTGCCTGGTGGTAGATGGATGCTGGGACTTTAAATAGGGAAATTTTTATGTTATATGCATAATAACTGTTATCCAAAAAACAGGCACGAATGACGTGGCAAGTGATTCCCGGACACGTGGCTGACACTTGGCGGAATTCTACTAGGGTATCGACCAGAAGAGATATTACAAGCAAAAAGTCGTCGAAGCTTACCTGCGACCAGTACGGTCGCAGGTTCCGCATACCTCATGATATTTTTATAAGATCTTAGTCAATCCCGAAATTGGCTCTCATGATTTCCTGAGTATCCAATTATTTAGGAAAGAATATCTGTACCAAATTAATATAATCCCCCTTGAGCCTATACATAGAGAAAGATAGCTCAAGGAAGGGACTTTTGGCCTTCGAATCATTTGAGACTAGAGTGATTTTATTTGATAGATTGTTTTGTTATTCAAAGGTTAGTGAAACTCATTGAACCCTAGTTCTTTGATCACTCCTTTGAATCCTATATCAATAACAATTTAAGTGGACATAGGCTATTACCAGATTCTGGGGCCGAACCACTATAAACTTTTGTGTTCCTTATTATTTCGTCATCATATTCTTTCCAACGTGTTTGTCCACATCAAGCATATTTGACTCCATGTCAGTTGGCCAAATTCAGGGTCAACAATAACTTAGTAAAATTTTTTAGTATGCCAACATAAGTTACTATCCCAAATATATGACAATTTCAATTTTTTAGACAAAAATACCCTTAACATTCAAACACTCACTTTCTCTCTCAATCCAAATTTTCTCACTCTAACATCTCATATTCTCTCACTCTCTCTAACATTCTAATCTTGTAGATCTCGAAAAAATACCAAAATTATAAAAAAAAATCATCTAAAACCGACATTTGAGTGAAAAAATATGAACCTCAAAAGTTTTCGTCAAATTTAAGTGCAGAGCATCGAAAAAGCATCATTTTGGATAAAAATAAAGTTTTCATGATTGCATCGAAACATCATCGATGCACCATCGATTTTGCATCGAAATATCATCGATTTGGCATCGAAACACATCGATTTTGCATCAAAAAGTCATCGTTTTGGCCAAAAAATAAGTTTTTAAGATTGCATCACAAGAGCATCGTAACACCCTCGATTTTGCATCGAAATACTATCGATTTTGCATCGAAACACCATCAAAACAACATCTAAATTGCATCAAAACGATGCATTTTCGATGAAAAATCGATGTTATTTCGATGCTCTTGCGATGCAATCATGAAACTTATTTTTCGCAAAAACAATGATTTTTCGATGCAAAATCGATGGTGTTTCGATGTTCTTGCGATGCAAACATGAAAACTTGTTTTTCGCCAAAACGGTGCTTTTTCGATGCAAAATCGATGGTGTTTTGATGCAAATTCGATGGTGTATCGATGGTGTTTCGATGGAAAATCGATGGTGCATCAATGTTGTTACGATGCAATCATGAAAACTTGATTTTGGGCCAAAACAATGCTTTTTCGATGCAAAATTGATGGTGTTTTGATGCTCTTTCAATGCAATTATAAAAACTTGTTTTTTTTTTTGCCAAAACGATATTTTTTCGATGCAAAATCAATGGTACTTCGATGATGTTTCGCTACAAAATCGATGGTATTTCGATGCTGTTGCGATACAATCATGAAAACTTTATTTTTGGCCAAAGCGATGCTCTTTCGATGCAAAATCGATGCTCTGTACTGAAATTTGACGAATACTTTGGAAGTTCATATTTTTTCACTTAAATGTCTGTTTTAGATGACTTTTTTTTTAAATTTTGGTATTTTTTCGAGATCTACAAGATTAGAATGAGAGAGAGAGAGTGAGAAAGTGAGAGAATGAGATATATTAGAGAGAGAGTTTGGATTGAGAAAGAAAATAGGTGTTTGAATGTTAGGGGTATTTTTGTCTAAAAAAATTGAAATTATCATATATTTGGGATAATAACTTATGTTGATATATTAAAAATTTTCACTAAGTTATCATGCATATAACATAAAAATTTTCCTTTAAATATGGGTTTCTTGCACCTTGAGGAGGGGCTGCCATTGCTAGTTTTGCGTCGATGCGATGGAGGACTTGGTGACACTTTGTCTCCTTCGGTGTCTGCAACAGTGGAGTAAGCTTCCCTCTAATTTTGGAATGTCATTCTTCCCTTTTAGTTTTGATGCTAATTTTGTTGTTTTTGTTTCTGTTTTAGAATATATTTTTTCTTCTTAGATGGTTCCCCTTTGATGGGATATGGTAGATTGTACCCTTGGTATTTTCCTTTGTCTACTATCTTGGATAGTAGGGTGTTTATTGATATAGCTTAGGCGTGTGTGTCGTTATTTGTCGATCTTGTAGGCCTTTGTGCTGATATTGCTTGCCCTTTGGGGTACTGATTTGCCGTAATAGCTTATCAAAATTGTGTATTAGACTTAGCATTTGCTTTTCATGAATGAAATTCTCGAGTATTTCTCTAAAAGAAAAACAAGAAGTAACAACCTTAATTGGGGGTTATATAGGTTGATTGACTCTACCAAATATCTCTCATTTGATGAATATGGAGTAGGAGAGACAAGACATGCCTAGTTTCAATAAAACGATACCGCTTAATTAAACTAATACTTTTCATATTGGCATGATAGATTAGATCGTAGTAGTAGTAGTAGAAGGCTAGAAGCATAGCCAATGAATTATTTATTAAATTAAATATAATAAAGTTGAGTGGCTAGAATTGGCCTCCTCATGACTCATGATGAGAACCATCCAAGTGTAATGTATTATTTATCTTAAAATTTAGTGAGTAGGTTTCCAATAATTTGTGGGAGAACAACCGCCAAGTGTTTGAGTCTGACCAAATTAATATCATCATTAATCTATGCTTACGAACAATAATTGGCTTTTTTTTTTAATGGTCCATCCAACTAGTCAACGCAGTACTAATCCAAACCCCAATCCTAATATGTGATTCATTCACACCCACAAAGCCAATTTCCCTTCCAAGTCTTATCTTACTCTATCTATCACTACTTTTGTAGGACTTTTAACTATTATTATTTTCAATCTAAATATTTTTTTAATCAACCTATAAGCTATTTTATTAAGAAGATGATTGTCGATTGGCATTGGAAATATATGGTAAAAACAATTTGTGGTGATTTTTCTAGAATGAGCAAATTTTATTTATTTATTTTTGTTAAATTAAAGTGAAAAGAGAAACTAATAACATGTGAAAAAGTAATAAAATAAGCCGCCATAAGCTGTCAGTTGGCATTTGTCTGACACGCACTACACCAAACACCCATTACCATAACACATCATTATAATACTATTTAAAAAGAGTTATTGTATATTAGAAAAGTTTGAGGCGGCAAGGGAAAATAAAATAGCGCCAAATCCCTAAGTTTTTTCTACAGTAGACTCCCGTGTACCCATTTCCCGTATACCCATTTCCCTCATTTTCTTCTCTCTTTCACTTCCTGGTACTCTCCCGTATCTCATTTTCTTCTCTATTTCTCTTCCTGGTATACCCATTTCCAGTGTCTCATTTCCCATTTCCCGTGTCTCATTTCCCGGACCTATCTCTCTCGGTCTCTCACTCCCCTTCACGAAAGACCATCTACACCACATTCGAAGGCGATATACGAGGCATGATCTTCCCTGGAGGCTTTGGCCAAATCAGACTCGTGAGGTCGATGAACTAGGTGGAAAGTGCAGGTCAGCGCTGTGGAGATAGAAAGGCTGATGGATGGATCCTTCCACTGTCTTTGAACATTGAAATCAGGTAATGTTCTCGTCACCATCACCAAATGCTTTTCCCTTGCTCTCTCTCTAGCTCCCTTTCTTCTCTCTCTTCTTCATTCTGATTTGATATAGGTAGAACTAGCATTTCTATGTTGATTTGATATAGCCTAGGCTTTGGGTTAACCAATTTCACCTCTGATTTGTTGAAATGTTGTGAAAAAATGACTCAAAATCCCAATTTTAGTTCTTGGGTTTCTGAGTTCTTGAAGAACATCGAAGCTTAAATTAGAGAAACTAAAGAGGAAATGGGGGCGTGGACCCTAATTCTCGATCTTTAGTTTTCTGCTTTGTTTGATTGATGAAAAGATACATGGCTTTGAATCTTAGATGACTTCTAAGTAATTATTATACTCATATTAATCTAGATTCTAGATGTCGTTGATTCAGTGATATTACATACTTATTATCTACATTTTATTTGCTTTCTTATTTGATTCAGGGATGTGACTACAACCACTGGCTCATCGTCATGGATTTCCCCAAGGACCACAAACCTTCCCCTGAAGAAATGGTTCGTACCTATGAGGAAACCTTTGCCAGGGGCTTAAACATCAGGTCTAATCTCACCCTTTCTCTGTCTATATACATATATATATATTTATATACCATCTTCTTTCTCCAGCTGCCTTTCAAGTAATTTGAGGTTTTTTGGTTTTGAGAGAGATTGCATTAGAAAAAATAAGTATACCAGCATAAATTTTAGGTTGTGTTTTAGTTTTTTTTTATGGGAACTACTAATTTTATGCTGCAAAATTTAGTTTTCAAATATAATTACTTATGATTGTTCCTTCAATATAATTGTTATCAATTTGTTTTTAATTTTTTTTAATTATGATTGGGATAGCTATGATTAACTATTAACTAATTCAATATAATTTCTTGTTAGTGGCTGTTTTTTTTTTTTTTTGCTGAGCTTTCAAGTCTGTTTTCTTGGGTTGAACTTATAATTTAATTTACTAATGGGAAATTGTGTTTGGAGGATGGTTCTAAGTATTTTATTCACTAATGGGAATTTCTTGTTTTCTTTTACTAGTTCTCTTTGAAATGTTTTCATTTACTTGCAAAAACCTAATTTGTTCATGCATAGCTGCGATACTTAAACATGGGCAACTATTGCTTTGAGATACTTGTGATGTGGTTTTGAATTGTCTGTGTCTATTACTAAGGCTATGAAGGCCAGAGTGGACTGGTGCCATTGCACAGGATCATTTGAATCCTTTGCTATTGCCTAGAGAGATTTAAAAGTGTGTATATTGAGAATCTGTGGGAAGAGAGTATATGGAGGTACCATCTGAAGGAAGGGAATAAAATTCTTGTATGTATGGCTTATTTCCCATGTTTTTATTTCTTCAATTTTTGAGTATAGTAACAGAGGAAGAAAAATATATAGGAAGATTTACGTTAACGCCTCAAAATGACATTAGGCAACTGGGGAACTTAGAAGCTATATGGCGTATTTGTCTACCTAGGGAAGAAAATTTTATATGCAGAGAAATTTGAGGACAAAGACATAGATTGTAGGGTGTTCAGGTTAGGGGAGACTATGCTATAATTTCTTTGATGGTAAAAAAAGTTGAAGAGGGCTGAGTTTTTCCCCTACTTTGTTTTTTGTTTTTTTGAGGTAAAAACAATACGATTATGCCCGGTTAACTTTGTTACTCATATTTTTGTTTGTTTTGTTAATTTGTTAGTAAACTTTTATTTTTTTAAGTCTTATTCTGTTGCTAATTTCTACCACCGTGTTAGGAAACACTGCCATAAACTTTTTCCCTAAATTGTTAATAATTTTTGGCTGTGAATCAGAACTCATAAAAACTGACTAACTAATGTAATGAAATTAAAAAAAAAAATAACTAAAAGTCTTTTTTTTCTTACTGGAATTACATTTGGTAAATTATATATGACTTTTTTTTTAAAAAAATATTACAAAAGAATACATAATATATTACTTTAAAATTTAAGATGAAATAAATTTAATATTTATATATTGTAAAAAAACAAGGACCTACTTCTGTATAATCTTTTTACTAACCTTGCATCATTGTTAAAATATCATTTTGGTTGAGAGTTGTGCACTGAATATTTATACTAGATAACTTAGTTTGTCCAAGCAGGATTTTAGACTCTTGAAAGTCTTATTGCCATGTTGTTTGGATAGAAAGAACTGTTATCAATGCAATTGTTTATTTTCAAAGAAATTTTGATAGGCTGTAGGTTCTCTACTAAAGAATTTTTGGGGGTATGTTTCAAGGAAATAAGTAAAGAAATGACTTATGGATTTTAGTGGTTAAACAGACTGTGGGGCTTGCGAGGGCGATGATTAAGCATAGTTTAGAAGTAGAGGGCTTACTTGATGCAGTGGACATCGTTGGAACAAGTGGTGATGGAGCAAACACAATTATTATACTCATATTAATCTAGATTCTAGATGTCGTTGATTCAGTGATATTACATACTTATTATCTACATTTTATTTGCTTTCTTATATATAATTTAATAAAGTATCGACAGTTTAAATTAGTGTTTTATTCATTCAGAATATTTTTTCTTAATAATTTTAATTATTGGTTTTTATTACAGTCGAAGAAAAGAGGTATTTCGCTGGAAGAGAAGCGTGAGAAAATTCTTCAAATATTTTACGATTCTCAAGACTTCTTCCTTGTGAGCATTCCATTTTATATATGTAATGCTCTATAATTTTTTATTGGTTATTTCATGACCATGGTATATTAATAATAAATTTATAAACAATCTCCTCGAAGAAGTATATGATTTTTTTTAAAACGCATTGAGTTTTTTTTTCTTTGTTTTCATAATAAAATGGAAGACTTGTCTTGATTTTATTGTTGGTTTCAGCTTAAGGAACTTGAGAAATTAGGACCAAAGAAAGGTGTGATTACCCAGTCCGTGAAAGATGTTGTCCAAAGTCTAGTGGACGATGATCTTGTTTCAAAAGACAAGATAGGAACCTCTGTAAGTTTGATGTGTTTGTAAAGTTTTGGATATTTAGGTAGTTTACCTTGAAGCTGTTGTTTAGTAGACTAAGTGAGACTTCTATGTTTATGTTGACACTGCAGAGAAAACAGATAGCAACAATTGTGTGTTGATGTGAAACTATTTTACAACTTGTTTATATTGGGAGTTTTTTCTAATTGTGAGTTTTTTTTAAAATTCCAGGTGTATTTTTGGAGTCTTCCTAGCTGTGCTGGAAATTAGGTAAATTTGGTGCCCTTATAAATCATGTAACTACTTCCTTGTATTTTTTCTTTATATAAATAGTATAAGTGAATAAAAGTAGTGTTGTTTCTTTTTAAATCCCTGTTGTTCGTAAATTTTAAGTGCAACTCTCTAATTTTTTGTTCTAGTTTCATGTGATTAGAAAGGCTCTCTTATTAGTTTATCTTGTTTTTTAATTTTTGGTTCTAATTCAGTGGTTGAATCGTTTCACACACTTTTATGTTTTCTTTTTCTTGTATAACAGAAATCATATTTGTCTTTTTTTCTTAGGCCCTTTTTCTTGTAGGACCTTTATCGAATCACTTAAGTTTCTCCCTTCACACATCTTACTTAGCCAAAACGTTATAAAATTGGATGAGTTCCTCTGTTTACTGTTCATATATATTCTTTAATAAAGGGGTTGAAAAATGGTTGATGATGAAATGTAACTAATGGACAACCTTGCTACAATGTAAAAGGGGTCGTATAAACTTGCTTTATTGTAAGCTTTGTTGCTCTCTCTGATTATAGGGCATTGGCATTTGTGCTTGTGCTGCATCAACTGGTTTTCCAGTTGGTTAAAAACTTTGATTAGAATCATTAGATTTTTGACATAACCCACTGCTGGGACATAAGTTCAATGATGTTATTTTCTATAACCAGGTCAAATAAGGTCCTCTATTATCCTTGATTGAAAACATGAACTTTTTCCAAAAGGTTTTGCTTTTGATATATGTTTGTCTTTGGTTTTGAAAAAAAAGTTCTGTTCATGGGAATAATTAGTTAACAGTTTCCAATATGCTAATTGTGAGATTTTTTTTATGTCTTTTTTTCTTTTTTTGAGAATGCAGGTTCAAATGCGGCATACAATGTATCAAGGTTTATAGCTTGGAATGTGAGAGAAAAACATTGCTGTGCTGGGTTACAACCCAGTTCATTGAAGCATTGCATTGAAACATCTATATCCTACCAGAGACCAAATAAAAGATTCCTGGTTAATGCTGCTGATGGACAACCTCTTGAATCGGAGCCAAAAAATGTTTTGAACTCCGTTAAAGATTCCTTGGATGCTTTCTATAGGTTTTCTCGGCCACATACAGTCATAGGCACGGTAGGTTATTTAAATTTAGTGGGGCAGTCCCAGAATAGTCATTATATTAATCTCATTCATTTAAACTTCAATTTATTGATAATATTGTTTCCTATCAATTTTTGGAGACTCATCCTATTTTTTCTGGAAGCAGGCATTGAGCATAGTCTCAGTTTCCCTACTTGCAGTCGAGAAGCTTACAGACTTTTCACCATTATTTTTTGCTGGGATGTTGGAGGTGAAGCTTAAAATACTTTGAACTGCTTTTTTTTAATTCACACCATGAATTTCGTTCTTATGAATTTGATCTTTTCAATTGAGGCTGTTGCAGCTGCCTTCTTAATGAACATTTACATTGTTGGTTTGAATCAGTTGTATGATATTGATATAGACAAGGTAGCTCTTAGCTCTTACTGTCTTACATTCTCTTAATTTTGAATGAAGAAAATGCATATATTTTATTCTTACATTTGAGCATAAGGTCACTTCACCAGTTCTTAGTTCTTTGCCTTAATATTTTTTTCTTCTTCTAGAGAGACTATCTACAATTCTACATGGTTACATGGGATACATCAAGGATTGTCTAACTCTAGATATCTATGGCGTATTTCATCACAGGTTAACAAGCCATATCTTCCGTTGGCGTCAGGGGAATATTCAATTCAAACTGGTGTCATGATTGTCACATCCTTTTTTGTTCTGGTATGGGAATTAGCTTTCTGTATTAATGTATTGTGCAAAATATTGTCAACTTATTATTGTGTATTTGCAGCCTATAATATTCTGACTACCTATCACTTTATTTTTCAGAGTTTTGGCCTTGGATGGATTGTTGGGTCATGGCCATTATTTTGGGCCCTATTCATCAGTTTTGCATTGGGAACTGCTTATTCAATCAATGTGAGTTTGTCTAATCTCATAATTTTTCATATACAATGCCTTATCAGCGGATATTTTGAAATATATACTTAGTTTTATGTCACCTAATGACAAAAGGTTAAGGTGGAAACTTTACAGAATCTGTTTCTCACTTGGTAGCTTAACACCTTTCATGTCAGGTGCCCCTTTTGAGATGGAAGAGATCTGCTTTAGTTGCAGCAATGTGCATTCTCGCAGTTCGAGCAGTGATTGTTCAACTATCTTTTTTTCTTCACATGCAGGTTATGTTATATCTATTCCTCTTGTTGCAAGCCAAGTTGAACTTTGGATGTCTCTTTCTACTCATACTATGCATGATCCAAACATTCTTATTTCTTGTGCCCAAAGCTGATTGTCTTTTAATAAAAATAAGTTTTCATTATGCCATTTATTGTATGGATATAAACTAAAAATAACTAAATCATGCATGACATAGATATTAAGAATGTAAATGAAAAGGAACATGTATCATATAAATAGAAGGGGAGTAAATGAACCACTTGAAAGCATCTATGTTGACCTTGGTTTTAGTGGTAATACATTGGCAGAAGGTGAGATGCATTATTCATCCTCTTCGTTTCCCCCCGTTTGGGTGGGCTCTCCAACTTTTAATTTGAAGTCTGCTTCCTCTTCTATAACATTTTAATTTTTCATGTACAGGTCTGGTGGTGAGTACATGTCTGGGTGGAGCCTTTATTGGATCTTTGTTCAGTGGTTGGATTGTTGATGGACTTGGGCGTCGTAGGGCATTTCAGCTGTGTGCACTGCCTATGATTATTGGTGATGCTATGAGGTGATGTGAATCATGTAATTGTTCCATAAAGCAACTGCTATCAAAATCATTTCATTCTGATTGAGCACTTAACAAACATTATTCTTAAGACCATAGTGGTTTGAGATTGGCTTTGAGCTATTCCTGTACATTTCTGAAACTATTTCTTTATGATATATCATATATGTGCACTTGTTACTCTATGGTGGTGGGTACATTCCTTGATACTCCTACGATGTAGCTATGATATCCTCATTTTCTCCCTTCGTTTGTGGGAAGAAATGCAGTAGTTTTTTGCTTTTCATCTATAGGCTCACTGACTTTGTTTAAGATTTGACACACGACGTAGTGAACAATTTGACCAATCGGTCAATTTAGCCTATTACATTTAAAAAGGGGAAAATTCATTATTAATAAATTGATTTTGTATAATACACAGATTTTAGTTTGTCAAGTTTTGAGCTTTTTATATGTGTTTGCATCAATTAATTTCCTAGTGGCCTTTTCATATTTAAACACAAGTTTAGTTTATGTTTTTTTAAATAAATAAATAAATATAGAAGTGCTCTCAGTAGTTATATTGCTCTCTTTCATCCATTTCTTATAATTGATACTCTTCAGTTGAAGACTTCCATTCTAAAGATAAATCTTAATTTTTCAGTGCAACAAGCAAAACCCTTGCTGGCATGCTTTTAGGAAGGTTATTTGTTGGGACTGGTATGGGTTTGGGACCTCCTGTTGCTGCTCTCTATGTAACTGAGGTACGAGGACCATTAAATCTTTCTCGCAGGTGTTGGCGTGTGTTTTTCCACTATCTCAAAGGTGTAGTTTTATCTCATCCAATTTTTCCAATGTTTATCGTTGGCAGGTTTCACCTGCTTTTGTTAGGGGTACTTATGGAAGCTTAATCCAAATTGCTACATGCCTTGGGATCATGGGGGCTCTTTTAGTTGGAATCCCTGTCAAAGATATTGCTGGCTGGTAAGGATGAATTCCAGATCTTCCTATCTCTGGTTTTATATATTTAATTGTTTAAAAGTACATTATAGTTTATTTTCTCAGGTGGCGCGTTTGTTTTTGGGTATCTACAATTCCAGCTACAATAGTTGCTCTTACCATGATTTTCTGTGCGGAAAGTCCTTCTTGGCTGTACAAGGTTTGCATGCATTCATCTTTTGCACAGAAGATAACAGCTTTATGTTTGACTAGCAAAAAGAAGATGGTCTTTAGACTTTTTTTATTTTGTTTTTCTTTTCACGAGGAGAGTTAGTTCCATTTGGTTATGTATCCATTTCATCTCTTTTTTGAACAATGATAAATTTCCTGGGATTTTTCTCACTTTGGCTGAGACCTTCTCCTTTTCTCTATCGTATCTTTTTTCCTATTCTTAAACAGAACATACATGAAAGTGACTTATTTTTCTACTATGTAGACATAATACAGAAAACACATAAAATTAGTTAAAAAAATATGTGTTTTGCATAATCTGAAAATTATGTCAGCGACTCTATTGAAAACATCCTATAGCATTCTCACTATTATTTTATTTGATAGCAAGGAAAAGCTGCTAAAGCGGAAGTTGAATTTGAGAAGCTTTTTGGAGTAGCACATGTCAAAGTAGCAATGACAGAGCTGGCCAAGTTAGACAGAGGAGATGACATAGATTCTGTTAAGATTTCAGAATTGTTATCTGGTCCTCATTTTAGAGGTATAGATAAGATACTGTCTTGTATGATTGGTAATTTCATTTGTTTGTGAAATTTATAATTCTAAGCTTCCATTCATCTATTTTATATAAGAATATGTATCATTCTTTTCCTTGTTTTCAAAATTTGTAATGCTACACTTCCGTTCATCTGTTTTCTTTGTTCCTTCTTCGAAAGTTCTTTGTTATTCACGCATTCCTTTTGCAGTTGTTTTTATTGGGTCAACCCTATTTGCTTTACAACAACTATCTGGTATAAATGTTGTATTTTATTTCTCTTCGACTATTTTTAAGAAAGCGGGAGTACCATCAAGTCTTGCAAATGTCTTCATAGGGATTGTGAACTTAACAGGTATAATTTGTTTCTAGATACAAGGTTACATGTGTTGAATTATTTCAGTCCGTCTCATTACCATTCACTTTTATTCATTTATTCTTTTAAATTTCTGTTGAGAGTTTAGCTGTGGAATACAGTAGCCTTTAGTTGACTGACCTGGCCAGTAAGCAACTTATAGTTTTGTGCTGACCTGAAAACATTTATTTACAAGTATAGTTGCTGCTGTTGACAATTTGTGGTATCTAAAAGATGGAATACATACTGTAGTCTTGAAAAAACTTTCAGAAAATGGTAAGAGCTATGTGGGTTTTACAATTTTATTTTTGTATGATACTTCAAATCTGTAGACTTATCTCAGTTCTTGGTGGATCCTACTCCATTTTCTAGGATCTTGCAGGCAAAGGACATCAAGTGAATTAGATAGAGAGGTTAAGAACTTGAGGGTGGCATTTACTGACCTGTTTTTGAAGCATAACACTTTCAAAGAAACTGCAAAGCCATCGAGATATTGATGTAAAGAATGGAAGAATGTATTTCACTAATTTTTGTATACATTTCTTGTTTCATATTTAGTGATAAAGGAATCTGAATTGGACATAAATTATGTTGTAATATGATTTCTTAAGCTAAGACTAGTAGACTAAATATTGTAATTACATTTCAGTAATTAATAAAAATCTATTTATGTTACCTTATTTGGCTTCAACTTTCATATTTGTTTTCCTAGTTTTGTGTAAGTAAAAAAAGATTATGTTTCTCTAAGCTAATATAACACATGTGTTATACTAAAGTGTAGTATAACACAAATAGTGTGTTATACTAAAGTTTAGTATAACACAAAAAATGTGTTATACTAAAGTGTAGTATAACACAAAAAAAGTGTTATATTAAAGTGTAGTATAACACAAAAAAAGTGTTATATAATCGACTATAAATAACATGATTCAACACTTATCTATATATTAATATAACACAGAAATTGTGTTATCGTTGACAATACAATAACACATCTGTATAATACTGATAAAGTGTTATGTAAAGTACCCTGACTTGCGATAACATAGTCGGTCTTAACACATCAGAAAGTGTTATCGTATGTTTTGATAACACATTTTCGGTGTTATTAAAAGCATTTTTCTTGTAGTGACGTGTCCAAAGAGAGTTGGTTCATACGTATTAGAAATTGGACTCTTCGTATAAAACGATTAAGGAAGAAATACAAACAAACAAAATCAATCTTTCCTCTCAGCAAAAAAATCAATATGTTTTTCCACTGTGATATTTCTTTTTCTTTTTCTTTTTTTGAATGAAATGTGTGGTCTTTATTTTCTAGGATTGAAATCAGGCTTTCGAATTTTAAAAAACTAAGATTTATTTATTTCTTTTACTCATTTTTTGTATATAAATATATAAAAAAATAAAAATAAAAACTTCTATAATGTAAGTTGAATTGAAGAATAATTACATTTTATACAAATTTTTGCATTTTATTATAAAAATCACATCTAAAATTTTATTTACACCATATATCGAACATTCCATACCATTATTTGAAGTTTTTTCTTCTTTCTCTTTCCTCTTTTATTTCTCTCCCCTTCTCTCTCCGCGAACAGCCACAACAATCTAGCCACCATATGTCGTTGCTTTAACCACCACACGCGCCAGCCACCTAAGAAGAGCATTCGACGACGAGCTAGCCACTAAAATTTCACTGCCGAACAACACCCAGAACTACCGCATGCAACAGTCAAAATATTCGAAGACACGACTTTGACAACATATTCGACCAACCTTGGGCACTCTAATGCCTAAGTGTGACACAAATAGAACGAGCATTTCAAGATAAACAAAACCCAACTACCATTTCTCCTTATATCGTCGTCATTCTCCAGCAAGTTTGTGGGTCTATTCAGACCTTTAGAAGTATTATCCAATAGTACCAACACAATTTACTCTTCAAGAGAGTCATTTGGGTATATGACAAGCATATGTTTCTTTGTTATCACCATAAAAGATAACTGAAATTGTTATGCTTAAAAAGTAATATTTTAGTTACTTTTAAATTTGATTAAGCAAAAAGTAACTAAAATTCAAACTTATACACAATTCAAAACAAACCAGGTTCGTGAGTTACCAAAATGTGTTTTGTAATTTTACGTATTCTAAATAAGTCTCTTTTAAAAGAAAACTTTAATAAGATTCTAAAATATCTTATGAGGTATAACGTTTACTTCCCGACCTCTTGTCTCCCTCTCTTCTTTCTCTCAGAACCTTAGGATTATTTTAGGGTTTGTTTATCTCTCGATCAAGGCAGCCGCTAGACTTTGCCCAATCTGAGAGGAAGTGTGGTGATGCAGACTTGTAACCAGCAATCTGGAGGCATCCTTAGGCTGGGGCTTTCAATATGAAACTGATAGGACTGTTGCGCAAAGTGGTGATACATTGGAGATGTGTAGTGGCTCCTTGTTGCGATGGATTTGTGGCGGCTTGAGAGTGTTGGTTTTGTGATGGGGGGTTTGGAGGGGTTGGGCCATGCTTTTGTCAAGGCTAGTGTGTGTGGTGTCAACGCCTGGCAGTTTAGTGAGAGCTTAGCTTCTTTGACTCCATGGGAGGTGGTGTTGGTATTGATTGTGTAAATCATAGTGTGCAATGGAAGGGTGACAATGAAAAAAAAAATTAACCGATACCATATCCAAGATCACATATATACTTATACATTAAATCAAGATTCATAAACATAGAATCATACATCTCGTTATCAAGATTCATCGCTATCTTTTCGTAAATCAACAACGATCATCCAATCTAATGAGACAGCTTTGAGATACACACAAAGATTTTCCAAGTCAATCCTCAACACACAAAGACGTGTGTGGGCACATAGGATATAGATGACAAAATTTAGACTCTCTTGATGTACTCAACACATGAGATCAAGAAACGTTTGAAGAAGACAATAACGTAGTTTTTCGGGTTTTCTTAAAAATTGATAAGTCTATCACTTCTTTTTATGATATATAATTTAAAATTTTATAAACATGAAATTAATATAACAATTTAGACTCAGTCAAAGCTGATTAAGTTTTTAAAAATTTAAAATTATTTAATAAATATTTTTTTTTAAATTAAAATAATTATTTAATAAATAAATAATTCAAATTCTTAGCAATTAAAATTTGAATTGAACAAACTAGGCTATGACATGTGTCACACGCCAATCACTATGCAAGCACAGTGTTGGGTGTGTGACACACATGTGCCTCTCCAATTTTATCTCATTTATTTATTCAATTAATAAGACAATATATATGCATTAAAATAATATAATATTTCACAAATGCATAAATATCACTTAATTCAACATTAACTTTATCTTATAATACAAATAATTTATTATCATATAATAAAGAGTAAATATCATTTTGGACCATGTGTTGTGCAAAAGTTACTGATCGAATCCTCTATTTTGTTAAATGACAATTTAGACCCTGCGTTTTGCAAAATGGAACAAAATAATACTCTGAACCCAATTTTGGACAATTTTTTAAATATGGCCAAAATGCCCCTATATTTTATTAACTAATAAATTAATTAAATAATTAAAAATAAATATTAAATAAAAAATCTTATAAATTAATTTTAAAATAAAAATAATTAAAAAAACATAAATATTTTTAATTCAAAATATTTTTTTTAGAAAAAAACTAAAACTTATTCATATAAAAATTTAAAACAAAATTTTAACAATATTAATGTTAAAAGCAAAAACCAAGAGAAGATTAAAAAGCTAAATTAAAACTAATGTTATCCATAACCCTAAATCTATCATCATCATATTCTTCTTCTTTCCTTTGTAGGTGGCCGGCGGCAGCTTTATTTGGTTGAAGATGTTGGGAAAACTTATATAGGATCTTTATTTATTTTCATGTAGATCTAATATGAAACAAATTAATATGAGATAACCTAGAACATATTTCTAAAATTGAATTCAAAGAGAAACAAAGACAAGAATACTTACAGTATACGCAGCGGAATGAAAGAGTTCCTCCTTCAGTTTCTCTAACTCTTGTATCATTTTTGTCACAGAGTATTATCAAGAAAGTAAACTGTTCTTCTAATTTCTTCACAGTCTTCCAATGTATCCTTAGAATCACCTAGACTGGTGTGGGTAATTCTCAATACATGAGATAGATACAGAGAGAAGAAGAGAAAACAACAAAGAGGCTTAGAAAATGACTTGTGTTTAGAGAGAATCTAAAACCTATCAGAAAACCAATGATTAAACTTATCTGTCGTCTGAACTTATGAACTTGTGTTTTGACTTCTCTCTAAGCACTCCTTTTACAGACTCAATTAGGCGATTTAATTTTATTAAAAAATCAATAAAATAATAGCCAATATAAAGCCCTAGGTCGAAATTATCATGGGCTTTAGGCCCGTGAAATTTCTCATTTGATTATCTTACCATTGGACTTAAAATCAAGACCTGTATTATTTTCTATTGATTTAATTAATTAAATAATTATTTAAATCCTTTATCAAATTAATTATTTATAATTTGAACCGTCATTTAAATTTATTTATTAATTTAGATACCAATTTATCTTAATTAATAAAGCTGCCCTAATTTCTCTTTTCTTCTCAAAATTACATAACTCTGTGAAACTATCCAAAATTGACCTGATCAACTTTGATAATTCTAATTGATAATTAAATCAAGTAATTGAGACTATCAAGATGATTTTATCCAAGGTACAATAGGGACCATGGGCCTGTGAAATCAAGCTCCAATAAGTTATCATAAATCTAACAAATAAATTTACTAACTTATTAATTCCTCGTGACTCCACCATAGACTCGGAATTTCACTCTTGAATTCATAGAACGCTCTATAACAAATATAGATACGCTATTAATTATTCATTGTTACAACCATAATTGTCACTCAATCCTCTATAGACGGTCTACAATGAGATGGGACTAAAATACCGTTTTACCCCTCATTGTATTTTATCCTTAAAACACTTAGTTCCTTGTAAATGATATTTCAGTAAACTAATTTAATTACTAAAATGAGATCTCTATCATTTAACACCTTGAACCAAACTAAAAGGAAACCATCGTTTCACTTCTTCATCATAAGCTATAAATGTTCATAGCTATGATTAACACTTCCACTCAATTATACTACCGAGTTCCCAATATGTAAGTATGAGCTAGTCCGTAGGGTAAGCTAGTAATGAACAAGTCAAAGAACTCAAATAATACAATCAGTTAAAATACTAACCACTCATAATTGAGATTGAATTGACTTATGGTCAATTATATGATATGACTAGAATAGATAATAACGGTATGTTTACTTATCTTATCAACTGTCAATATCGGTCCAGTCCGATGTAACAAATACATCTGATCTTATCTACTTTGCTAATGTTTTGGAAAGAACATAACAATGTAATGTGTAAGTAGATCATATCGTAGATTGGCAAGTCAGTGTAAATCCTGTGCACTGACTAATCTTAGGACTAACTTATTTGAACATATAATCATATTTATATTCCATTGTGATTACGTCACTATAAATAAGATTATCTATATGCTCGGGGTTTAATAAAAGTTTATATTAAAAAAATAATCATGAAAATAAAACATGTGAGCAAAGTAATTGACCAAGTCAAAAAATAATTTACAAAGAATTTTGGTTTTAATTAAGGCATAAAACCCTAAGAGAAGAGGCAGGCACGAATCTGGAGCTTAGGGCGCAGGGGAGGCATAGGGACATGTGGTGGGTGATAGATTCGGGTTCTTCTTCTTCCATCTTGTTTTTGCAGGTACCTTATCATGAGATCCAAAGTCAAAGACAACTGCCTTAACGCCAGAGATCTGGGGGTTAAATCTACTGCCTTAATGTCGGAGATCTACCTCCACTCGACCTAGCCTATTGACGAGTGTCGTATACCATATCAAATTTAAATAGTTTTTTTTTTTTACTTACACCATCTACTTCAGTATAGCGGTAAATAAGGGTCAAACCCACGAGGACTATGATCAAATTATTATTCAAAATAATAACTAAAATGAAATTAGAAAGGGGTTTTATTTTTAATAGCTGAAAACATAAAATGAAATAAATATCAAAGAATAAATAACTAAGGATATAACGATATTAAAGAAATAGTCAAGAATTACTCTCCACCTTCAACAATCAATCTATCAACAATGACGAATAATATTTCATATTCCCAATTAAACTATTAACCCCGCAGATAACACTTAAGCAATCAATTATCCTAGTTTTCCTATTATACTTAATTAAAGTCAAGCGCTCTTAATTAACCATTTTTACCCAGCAATAAACTCATTAAGCATGCGATCTATTTAACCTAGTAAAAGCATTACACTTTGTGGAAATAGGTTAACGAGGCAACAAATTCATTAAGCATGCAATTCATTTAACCTAGGTTCTATTTTTTATCACAATCGAAATACTCGTCACAATACTCTAATTACAATTTATCACTCTACTTAGAATACTAAACTATTAGGTGAATAGAAATCCTAAGATGATAGTAGAACAATGAAAAACCATAATTAGTTGGCCACCTAACAAAATCTCACAAGATTCATAACATTCAATTACAAAATAGAAGCAATTTAATACAAGGGAATAAAATGAATAAAATTCATCAATGCATTTAAGATCTCATGTCTGGTGTTTTCAAAAAACCCTCAACTATAAAGAAAACTACTCCATAATCATATTCATATTCATATTCATATTCATAAACATAAATATTCAATTGAAATAAAAGAGTTTTGAGAAGAAAGAAAAACTAGATTGAAGATTATAGATGATAATGTCTTTTCTCTTCCTCTGCTGCTCTAGCCTCTAAAATTCGCAATCCAAAGTTGTATTCAAAGTTAACCCTATTCCCTTTTATAGTCCACCAAAAATTACATTTAAAAATTGAAATTTAAGGAAAATTCGATTCCCGACTGCGGCCACTAGAAAATGTATTTTCCAAAAAATCAGGCTCCGGCCGTGGCCTGGGACATTGTTGGCTGCAGCCACTACGTTCTGTCCACCAGGCCGCAACCGTAGCAATTTTTTCTGTTTTCTTATTTTATTCTAATGCAATGACTGAAAGTATTTTAAGCATAACTTCCTCGATATAACTTGGAATTGGACGATTCAAAAAATATGGAAAGCTAAGAAAAATATCTAAAACTTATATTTCTAGGTATATTTCCAAAAGAGTATTGGAAAATTATCAAAATCAAGTATGAAGTTTCGGACTTGTAATTCCGAGTTTAACCATTGCTTGTAAAACATCCAAAATTTATTCGTTTTCATCAAAATGTCTAGAAAATCATAAAAACACAAAATAAAATAATTAAACATATATAAATAAATAATCAAGTGCATAATCATAGAAGAATAATGAATTAAAAATAGACAAATTTGGTACTTATCAAATTCCCTCACACTTGACATTTGCTCGTCCTCGAGCAAACAAAATAAAAACTAAACACATAAGCAATGCTTTTGTCGAAAGCGTTAGTTGTCTCAAAAATTGATCAAACAAATATTTCATAAGAAAATTATACACAATCAAACTTACCAAAACACAAACATTCGAATCAATTTATACATTCCAAAGTATGTTTTAAAGTCTCTTGTATAGTAAATATTTTCATAAAAAGCATCCATTCCATAAAAATTAACCAATTTGTACGCCCTAAATATCTGCGCACTTCGGCGAGCTAAGAAAGGGCTTAACTCGGTCTGCCACGTGTCAACCGTCCACCCGGAGTTGTTTGCTACCATCCCCTAACTTAACCAGCCCGAGCTGGTTAATCATTTAGCTACTCCTTGGAGCCATTGTATCGGCATGATGAGAACTACGAGCTATCACCACATTAAGCTCGTAGTGCATTAGAGGCCTGACACCCCCGAATCCTTGTAAAGTCAACCCCGCAATATAAACGTGCATATCCAAGACGTCACGTGTCTATTCTATTCCTAAATTCTTGGACACGCAGTATAAACGTGCGTGGTCCGACATCCCACGCCTGATTTGGGCTATGCGGCCCATTATCCCTCCTTACCTATTGATTAGACCACACTTCACTGCAAGGTTTAGGAATTAATCAATAATGTCACATAAATGATTTGATGGATAAGGAGATCACGGGATGACCCCAGTACCTACCCAGATATCATCTTCCTATAAATACCAAGACCCTGGGTAGTGCAGGGGGTTGGGATATTTTTTATAAAGAAGCACTCTGTAAGAAATAGTCAAGAGATATCAATAATATTGACTGGTGGACTAGAGGGATTTTAACCTTCGAACCACCTAAAAAAAGGAGAGACCATCTTTCTATTGCTATTAGTTTCCCAAAATCTAGATTACAATTCTTTTCATATTACAGTTTACCAATTTGCACTGATCCATCCTACTTATTCGTATAATTACCTGTTGGCAAAAAACCGAAAAACCGCGTCAATAGTTTGGTGCTTTTGTTGAGAGGATTTAGATTGGTGCTATCACAAAGACCTGATCATGGTGGTTACTTGGTCAAGGCATGGTAACGAGGCGGATCAACATGATGGGCAGGAGGCCCACCATGCCGCCATATCCGATGAACCAAACCCTGAGGTCCAGCAGCAATCAGGAAAGCAGCCGATGGGCCAGGACGACACCGAGAGTTCAGCGCCCCAACCGCCAAATCTGAACCTGGGTAACCTGACGGCGATAGAAATGGAGAACGTACAGTTGAGGAGTCAGCTATCCAGAGCAAGTAAGCAAATTGAAGAAGTCTTGGCCCGACTACCCCCTTTTGCAACCGATGTTAACGTCGGAAAGAGGCAAAGTGGGACTCGTAAGTCCCGCAAAGATAGTCAGCCCAGACCCAGTCGATCGGTTAGAACCTTAACCCCGAGTTCTACACCTGTGTCACACCATATCCAGGAAGCTATGTTTGAGGAGTGTCTCAGGGCCAATCAGCAATTCAGCCGATCAGTCAGAACCTCATCTCCTAGTTCGGCTCCACCATCGGGTGTGCCCAGAAGGGCTTGAGGCAGCTCGCGGAGGAGGTCTGGGGAAAGCTCGCGCAAACAACTTGCTCGGGCCAGCCCTCCCATGCCGTGATCAGACCGCCGGGCGCAGGAAGCCGGAGACGGCAGGGTAGAACGACCGCGAGCTAGTTTAATCTGGCCAGACGGGACGAGGATCGCTTCACCAATTAGGCATCCCCCTTCGCCGATAAGATACCCATCTCCCCCTCAACCTGATCGAGATATTCCAGCGCACGGGAGCAGCAGAAGGAATCCTCCTCCCGCCGGTCCTTCCCATCGCCCACGAGCACGCAGGGAGATCCCGGATCCTCACCCCCAGCAGCAGGCTCCAAGCTTTTCCAACAGGAGCTACTAGACCGAGAGCCACCGAAGTGGCAGATCTGGCGGAGACTTGCGTAATCGCTTAAGTTCAGCGCAAATCCCTCAGGCCGCCTCGAGGGCCGACCTTCGAGATCGCCTCAACTCGCAGAGAGGGGATCCGACCAGAAATGAAAGTCATGCTCACCGAGAGTATGGTCATTCTGAAGTACATGACAGTGGGAATGTCTCGCCTAACCAAGCTCAAGCTTGGAGGGACAATAACCCGCCTAACGCGTACAATGGAACTAGAGCTGTCGAACAGCCCCAGAATAACCAAGGGATTAAGGACCAGACCCTAGAATGGCTAGCTCAGATGGAGGATCTAATGAAGAAACTCTTGTCAGAAAAGGAGAAGGACGAGTATGACTCGGGGGACGAACTCGAGCTTTTTGCCTCCAACATAGCAGCCACAACGTACTCGCCGAGTTTCCAAATCCCCACCTGTCTAAATTCGATGGAGACGGAGACCCGTCGGATCATTTGGGTATGTTCAATACCCTGATGATGGCCCATAATATCGGCCCCGAGCTGAGGTGCTTGATATTCCCTTCCACCTTAATCGGGCCAGCTAGGCAGTGGTTCAAGCAGTGTAAAAAGCATCCCATTAGCTAGTGGAATAATTTTTCTGTCGATTTCAAGAGGGCATTCCGAGCTTTTCAAGCTGCCCGTGTTAAAGCTGACACCCTGGGGAACGTGAAGCAACAGCCAGGGGAACCTTTAAAAGCTTACCTAAGCAGGTTCGCAAACGTCGCGGCTCGAGCCAGGGACGCGGACGATAGTTCTAAGTTTATGGCCTTGAGGACCGGAATCCTCGTTGGAGACGGGCTATGGAAAGAGATCCAGAGAAGAGGTGTCAACACCGTGGATGAATTCCTAAACAAGGCCCAGGAATGGATAAACCTGGAAGAGGCGCGAGCATCGGTCACAGGAACCAGCCAAACCCTTGATTAGCCCGTTGGAGCGGAAACGGATGTCGTGAAAATGACTCAAACCGTTGCCCACAATAACCAAGGGGGTAGAGGCAAGAGAAAGGGGAGCAGCGAGGGCAGCCACCTTGGTCCGAAGAAGAACAAGCCCACAGAAAAATTTAAGCTAGTCTACTTGGCTTATACCGAGCTCACAAACACTAGGGAGCACATTTTCCTAGCAAACTCTGCCTGCCTCCCCTGTAAGAAGCTGGAGCCTTTGAAACACCAGAAGGCTAAAAGGGACCCTTCCAAGTTCTGTCGATTCCACAACGACATTGGCCACAACACTGACGACTGTAGGCATTTGAAAGATGAGATCAAGACACTCATCAGAGTTGGACCTTTGGCTCAGTACGTGCGAAATCGGGTTCCTACTAGTCAACCAGCCCCGAAAGCTCTGTTAAACCAGCCCGGGCCCTGGATAAATCAGGATACCCCTCCTCCTGTAATAGAAGGAGAGATATCCACAATCTCCGGAGGCCCCCATCTGGCTGGCACGAGTAGAGGTGCCCAGAAGAGATATGTCAATGAGTTGAAGGCTCATAACGGAGTGGAATTCATCTCGGAGCAGCATCTACCCAAACAGCAGCGATTAGAGAGGCAACCAATCATTTTTACCGAGGAGGATGCTGGTCACGTCTAATTCCCCCATAACGATCCTCTAGTAATAACCGCCCAGCTCGCCAACCGAAAGGTTAGGAGGATACTAGTCGATAATGGGAGTTCGGTAAACCTACTGTTCTGATCTACGCTGGAGAAAATGGGATTGTCCGTAACCGAGCTGAAGGCCACCTCCATGATGCTGTATGGATTTTCCAGAGAAGGGTCGGCAGCAATAGGAACAATTGAGCTAGTAATAACCTTGGGAGAAGGACCCCGAACTGTCTCAAAGCTCCTCGAGTTCGTGGTTATCGATTGTCCCACCGCGTACAATGTTATTCTGGGCCGACCTACGTTGATGGCATTTGAGGCTATAACTTATATCCGTCATCTCGTAGTCAAATTCCCCTCCTCTACGGGGATATGCACGGTCCAAGGTGATCAGCTCGCTACCAAGGAATGCTATAGCATTTCCATGAAGGGAAAATCACAACCCGGGCAGCAGGCGATGACCATTTAGGGTGGAAGTGAGGAATCTCAGGAAGAAGGATATATTCCTGAGATAGAAAAACCTTAGGAAGCCAATGTGGAAGGTTTCACCTTGAATGATGATATCGACCCCAGGATAGGAGAAGATATATCAGAGCTCCAAGCCATCGAAGAACTCGAAGAGGTGAACATCGATCCGAGAGACCCCTCGAAGGTGGTGAAGCTCGGGAAAAACCTATGTAATAAGAGAAAGGTGGAGCTGCTAAGATTTCTGCAAGAGAATCTAGATGTGTTCGCCTGGTCTCATGAAGACATGATAGGGATCAGCCTAAGTGTCATCATGCACACCATCAAATTGGACAAAAACGTTCCTGCGAAGTCCCAGAAACAAAGGCGTCTGGGCACGACCCGAGCTGAGGCCTTAGAAGAGGAGGTAGCTCGACTCTTAAGGTGTGGTTTTATTCTTGAGGCAAAATATCCGATCTGGGTCGCCAATCCTGTTTTGGTCCCGAAGCCCAACGGGAAGTGGCAGACCTGCATCGACTTTTCTGATCTAAATAAAGCCTGCCCCAAAGATTGCTTCCCCTTACCGAGAATTGACCAAATGGTGGATGCCACTGTGGGGCACAAGCTCATGTCCTTTATGGATGCATACTCGGGCTTTAACCAGATCGCCATGAATCCTGCAGACCAGGAGCACACTAGCTTCATGACTCCAACTAACGTTTATTGTTACAAGGTCATGCTCTTCAGGCTGAAGAATGTAGGAGCTACATATCAGAGATTGGTCAACAAGATGTTTGCTAATCAGATCGGGAAAAACATGGAAGTGTATGTTGACGACATTTTGGTCAAGTCGAAAACTGCCGATAACCATGTGCCCGATCTGAAGGAATGTTTTAAGATTTTAAGATAGTACGATATGAGGCTGAATCCCCAAAAGTGTACCTTCGAGGTCGCATCAGGAAAATTTCTAGGTTTCATAGTCAACACCAGAGGAATAGAGGTGAACCCCGATAAAATCAGGTCGCTACTCAAAATGCCATCACCCCGGTCGCGAAAAGACGTCCAAAGTCTGACAGGAAGGGTGGAAGCCCTTAGTCGGTTCATTTCCAAATCAACCGACAAGTGTTAGCCATTCTATAACCTACTCCGGGGAAATAAAAAATTCGAGTGGACCGATGAGTGTGAGCATGTTTTCCTCGGCCTAAAAGCACATTTAGCTGAGTCGCCCGTGTTATCTAAGCCAACGGCAAGAGAGCCTCATTTTCTTTACCTAGCTATAACGGAAGATGCAGCCAGCACTATGCTGGTTCGTGAAGAAGGCCGATCTCAGAAGCCGATCTACTACATTAGCAAGAGGCTCCTCGAAGCCGAATCTAGATATCCAATGATGGAAAAGATGGCGTTCTGCCTTATCACGACCTCCAGAAAGCTCAGGCCATATTTCCAGTCCATTCAATCCACATCATAACCGATCAACCTTTAAGGCAGGTTTTGCAGAAACCTGAGGCGTCGGGACGTCTTTTGAAGTGGGCTATTGAGCTTAGCCAATTCAAGATACTATACGTGCCACAAAATGAGATCAAAAGCCAATCTTTGGCTGATTTTGTGGCAAAGTGCACGGGATTCCAAGAGGAACCAGTGGAAGAACCGGTATGTGCCTTGTGGACGGTTCGTCTAATGAGAATGGGTCTGGAGCTAGAGTCATTTTGATATCCCCAGAGGGACATCGTTTCCACTTCGCATTACAGTTCAGATTCGAAGCGTCCAACAATGAGGCCGAGTACGAAGCTTTATTGGCTGGGCTAAGGGTGGCCTGAGAGCTGAAGGCCAACTCAATCCAGTGCTATAGCGATTCACAACTCATGGTAAACCAGGTATCAAGAGAATACCAAGCGCGGGGAACCAAGATGGTGGCCTACCTGGCCAAGGTAAAGAAGGAGCTATCTGCATTTGAGTACAGCCTAGTTGAATAGATACCTCGGGAGCAAAACGCCAATGTTGATGCCTTAGTGAAGCTCACCACCTTCGGGGAGGCCGAAACCTTGGGCCTAGTACCGGTGGAATTCTTGGAAAGACCAAGCATAGAGGAAACCATGGGAGAGGTCGAGATGATCGATGCCAGGGCGACCTGGATGACTCCCATAATCGAGTACCTCACCACAAGAAAGTTACTTGAAGAGCGAAACGACGTGAGAAGGATACTTTACCAAGCTCCAAGGTATGCAATAGTAGACGGGACGTTGTACGGGCGTGGCCTTTTGTTGCGATAAATTTAATAATTGATTTTAAATACGCAAGTGCACGTAATCACACAAGTAATATAATGATAAGTAAATCGTCTACACAGGGATTGCAAATTAGAAAAAATAAGCAAAACAATTTCTAAACAAATTTAAGAAATTAAAAATCAAGTGGGTTGTTTAAAGGCTAAGAAAAATATTAAAATAGAATGGAAATACTGAAATTAAAAACTGAACTGAACAAGAAAATTGAGAGAAATATATGGATTGCAAAATGAACTTGAATTATTGAATTCCCCTATATTGTTCATCCTGAACAAATTGCGGACAGATTACTGTAGCAATATTCTAGCAAAACTCCCAGGATAACAAAAATTCATTCAAACACTCATAAAACTTTCCCAAATTTTATGACATTAATTCTTCTACCTAATTAAACATATTCCTATGCCAAATCAGATTTAAGAATGCAATTCAAAGTTTAATTCTCAAAAGTTACACAAGGTAAATAACATATCCCTATGTTATTTACTAACATAACCTAACCTAGATTATGACTTGTGTCATCCAAGTTTTTCCTATTACATTTAATCTTTCCAGCATTAAACAATTAAATAACTTGCCATTGCTGGCCAAACAAAAACAAGAAATTAAGATAAGCACACTTGAATGACCAAGGGAGATTTTACTAAAATAAAGTGCAAGAAATTGATAGACTATAACATAGGGTTCATCAACAATTCAAGCCACCTAAAAATTAGTTCATGATTGAGTTCATAAACATTAATCCACAATCAAAACAGCCCATAATATTAAGATTTAGAATCCAACTCAGAAATTAATAAAATAAAGTTTAGGAAAAGAAGAAAGAACAAATCCAAAATGATGCTTGAGCTTTCTTTGTTTGTCCTCCTTCTTCCTTATTGATATTCTCAGTTTTTCTCCTTTCTTTTTCTAGTTTTCTTTTCCAAAAATGGTTGTTGCCTCCTTTTTACGGCTGAAACCCTCTTTTGTGTATATTAGGTTTTCTCCTCCCTTTCCCAAAAGTACCATAATGCCCCTTTTTCTCCAAAAACATCAATTCCTCCTTTCTATTTTTCTCCAATATGTTGACTAATTCTTTTTGCCCTTGCCACTTCAGCCAAAATTTCCAACTTACTCATTGACTGCCACGTGTTCCAAGTGCCCAAAAGTTTCCTAATCAAAATGTTTCTGTTTTACTGCAGCAAACCTGATAATTCAGCCATCAACAACAAAATTAAATCAAAATAGTTTCACATGTTAGTTCATTCCTTGTGCGAATATTTATCCATGAAGCTATTACCTTTAACCCAATAGCTATTAAAAATTAAAAAAAAAAGAAATTAAACTTAATTAAGATAATGAAAACATCAAGGTTAGCTACAAAAGCTAAAAATAAACTAACATCACCCATGATTTTTTCACAATTATAAGTTCAAAAGCACATGAAATAACTCTTTATTCAAGAGTTATCACCTTTCTTTACCTCTTCTACGGTGTGTTCTGCCAGGCGAAGCCAAAACTATTTTGCAAGAGGTGCATGAGGGATTTTGTGGGGATCACGCTGGGGGGCAAACCCTGGCCTTGAAGATATTGAGGCAAGGATATTATTGGCCTACTCTATCAAAAGACTCGATTTCTTACGTCCAAAAGTGCGACAAGTGCCAGAAGTTCGCCACGATCACCCGAGCTCCGCCCGTCGAGCTGAAGATGATCTCGTCCCCGTGGCCGTTTGCGGTCTGGGGAATTGACTTAGTTGGTGCCCTGCCCACGGGAAAAGGAGGAGTTCGCTATGCAGTGGTGGCTATTGACTACTTCACCAAATGGGCAGAAGCGGAGCCCTTGGCGACGATTACATCAAAGAGGGTCCTCGACTTTGTGGTTAAGAATATTGTCTGCCGATTCGGGCTGCCAAAGAAGATCGTGTCAGATAATGGAACCCAGTTCGATAGCGACCTCTTCACCGAATTCTGCAAAAGGCACGACATAGTTAAAAGTTTTTCATCTGTGGCCTACCCCCAGGCTAATGGGCAGGTCGCGGCTGTGAACAAGACACTAAAATCGAGCCTTAAGAAGAGGTTGGATGAAGCCAAGGGAGTTTGGCCTGAACAGCTCCCCCAGGTGCTGTGGGCATACCGGACCTCGCACCGAACTTCGATGGGGCACACTCCTTTCTCCCTGACTTTTAGAAGCGAGGTCGTCCTTCCCATCGAAACAAAAATAGCCTCGCATAGAGTCCGAGCGTTTGACCAAGACCAGAACGACAAATTGCTCAGCGCGTCCCTTGACCTAATTCACGAAAAATGAGAAGATTCGCAGCTCCAGCTTGCACATTATCAACAAAAGATCACTCGTTATTTCAACTCAAGGCTCAAGAGACGCATCTTTAACTTAGGCGACCTGGTGCTCCGAAGGCTCTTTTTAGCTGGTAAGGATCCCAAGGACGGAGTTTTGGGACCAAGCTGGGAAGGACCATATCAAATAATGGAGGTTGTGAAGCAAGGAACCTTTAAGCTCGCTCGGCTTAATGGGGAAACAGTCCCATGGACATGGAACGCTATGCACCTAAAGAAATATTACCAATAGTCGTGCTTTTGTAAGGCTTAATTATAAAAGCCACCCTATTTTATTAAAAAATGAGGAGTATATTTTTTGTATCGTATGTTTCCATGTGCGCATAGGCTTAAAATAGCGTGTTTAAAGTAACCAAGAAAGACCTCCTTCTGCTTACTTGGGAGGCATATATCCTGGATACAACCAAGTCCTAAAACTTAGAAGTTAATTAAATTGATTAATCGGTGCTTTTTCTAAAAGGCAGGAGGTATCAATAAAAATTAACACAAACTAAGTTTTTAAATTAAATATCATGGATACAACCAGGTCCTAAAACTTAGAAGTTAATTAAATTGATTAATTGGTGTTTTTTCTAAAAGGCACGAGGTATCAATAAAAATTAACGCAAACTAAGTTTTTAAATTAAATATCCTGGATACAACCAGGTCCTAAAACTTAAAAGTTAATTAAATTGATTAATCGGTGTTTTTTCTAAAAGGCACGAGGTATCAATAAAAATTAACGCGAACTAAGTTTTTAAATCAAATATCCTGGATACAACCAGGTCCTAAAACTTAGAAGTTAATTAAATTGATTAATCGGTGTTTTTTTCTAAAAGGCACGAGGTATCAATAAAAATTAACGCGAACTAAGTTTTTAAATTAAATATCCTGGATACAACCAGGTCCTAAAACTTATAAGTTAATTAAATTGATTAATCGATGTTTTTTCTAAAAGGCATGAGGTATCAATAAAAATTAACGCGAACTAAGTTTTTAAATTAAATGTCTTGGATACGACCAGGTCTTAAAGCTTAGAAGTTGGTTAAAATTGACTGGCAGTGCTTTGCAATTTCAAAGAAAAAGTCAATAAATTAACACGAACTAAGTTTTCACCAAACACATCATATCAAAAAGAAAAATAAGTGATGAAATAACCAAAATCATAAAATTTTCTTGAGGAGAAAAGCCCTATAATAAACAATAACAGAAGATAAAAAGAAAAAAGAAAAATTCTAGGCCCCCCAGGTCGCTCCAAAGACGTCACCTCCTCAACATCCTGCTCGCCGGCAACAGAGGTCTCCCCGATCTCAGTCGCCGCTGGCAACTCCGATTGTAGCCAAGCCTTGAACTTCTCCAGGTAGTGTCCCCATGCCTCGGGGGTCATGAAGGAGAAGTTGCCATCCTGGTTGAAGGCCCAGTAGTGGTACAACATACTCTCCATGGAGAATTCTGACGCCTCCTTCTCCTCCCGGACGGCCACCTCGACTTCCAATAGCTTTGCCTTGGCCCCCTCAAGCTCGACTTGGAGAGCTGCCGAAGTAGCTCTCGCCTCCTGCTCGCCTGCCTAAGCTGCGGCGAGGGCAGATTTTGCTTCCTGCTCGGCTGGTTGGGCAGTAGTGAGGGCAGACTTCGCTTCCCGCTCACTCGCTTGGGCCACCGCCAAGGCAGCCCTGGCAGTCTGCTCGTTCTGCTCCGATACGGCGAGAGCAGCTTGGGCCGTTGTCAGCTCGGCCTTAATCTCCTCATTCCTAGACCTGGCCCGGGAGATGCTACGGTGGAAAGCCAAGACCGCCTGCAAAAAGCAAAGGAACTGTAACGACCCAATTTCGCTATTAAGGCTTAAGGGCCTTGATTAGCGTGCCAGGAGGGCATGACGAGATTTATGTGTGATATTTATAAATTAAATGCATGATTGTGATTTAAAGCATGTTATATGACTAATTGTTTATCTGAGATGCATGACTATGTATATTAGTATGCATGTAGGCCCGGATCGTGTTAGAAGGGCATAATTGTAATTTTGGCCATGTTAGGCATAACTGTATTGATATGTGATGATTGTTGAGACCACACCGTGATGTGGATGTATCTGTGATTTGTGACTCGAGGCGATCCCAGTGAGCAGGCTAGCGGAAATTCATGACGGGAATTTATACCCGGCTCGGGGCGAGCCTGGAGGTATGAACAGGAATTCAGAGAAATAGCTTGAGATTTACTTTGATGATGGGGGATAATTATTTGGTGATTTATCAGGTGTTGGGAAGCAACGGGAAAATATTAGGGACACTTGAGGAATTAGTGGGAATTTGGGTAATATGACTAAAACGCCCCTTTATGGACTTAAGGGTTTAGAATTTAATAGGGTGGGCATTTTGGTCATTTGACCTTTAAAGATAGATTTTTAAGGCTTTATATTGTGAGTGGGATTGTTAGAGAGTGTGAATGCTGAAGGAAAGAAAGAAATAAAGGAAAGAAGGAAAAGAAGAGGGAAAACAGAGGGGTGGTTCGGTTGTGCACTCTTGCACCATTTTCCCTCCATTTTTCTTGGAGCAAAGCTTGGTGGAGAGCAATGATAGGCTGAGCATCAAGGATCTTGGGTTAGGCTTGAGGATTGGCTAGGGGTTAGCAAGATCACATCAGAAGTTTGAGGTAAGTTCTTGGAGATTTCTGTTTTAGGGTTTTGGCTGGTTTGAGCTGTGTTTTGAACTGAGTTGTTGGGAACTTTAAGGGATTTCTGGGCAAGCTTTGAGGATGAACAAGCTAAGGAGGCCTAGGGTTGAATCAAGGTCGAAATTGCATCAATGGTAAGAATTCTAAGCCTTTAACTTTGTTGTTGATTGAATTTCTGGTTTTTGAGTTCATCATGTTAGATTTTGAGATTTGGGTTGAATGTGATTGGGTTTTGAGTTCTTGGGATGTTTGGGATGAGTGTGGAGTGTGTATAAGTTTGATTTTGGGTTTGGAAAAGGTTTGGACAAGTTTGGAGTTGAAATGGGAGGAGAAAATCGCAAGATGCGATTTTTGGTTCTGCTGGGCTGCAACTAGCGCTACAGCGCTAGTCAGTGGGCGCTGTAGCGCTAGCCCCTGTTCTGGGGGGAGTGTTCTGCTTGTAGCGCTACAGCGCCCTCTTTAGAGCGCTGTAGCGCTGCACTGTTCACAGAGGTGAATTTTTGGGTTTTTATGAGGGATTTTGACCTAGGGTTCGGGGCTCGATTCCGCCGCTTTGTTTTGGGGATTTAGGACTTCCCGGGGGCTCGGGATTGGTCCCGAGGCTAGGTATTCGGACTTGGGGTTCGGTGTTGACTTTGACCTATGTTTGTGCCTAGGTGTGCGCTATGGCTCGGATGGGATCGTGCTCAAGGAGTCAGGTGATCTAAGCTATTGATTGGAAAGGTAAGAAAACTATAACACCCGTAGGATAGGGCGTGGGCCCATAGTATGATTGCGGGGGCGCGGCCCTATATTGCATCACATGTTAGGGTGCAGACTTAAATGAATTAATATTTGATTGCATGTTGTTGTGTTAAATTATATGTGTGATTATGATGAAATGAGCGGCAAGGGCCGAGTACGGCGTAGGCCGGGGCGGCCGTGGGCCGAGTACGGCGTAGGCCGGGGTGGCCGTAGGCCGAAAGTAACACCTAGCACATGGGATGCTATATTCAGGGTGGGACCCAAGGGATACATGAGTTATCCTCGCGGTGAGAACCGATACCCCAGGGCTTTGGTAAGGGTCCTGGGGCGGCATGGCCGTGTTTGCTTAGTCTAATGATTGACTTGTTTATTTGTGGATTATCTGTTATGATAACTGTATACATTGCATATGTTATGTTCTGCATGAGTTTTCTTGCTGGGCTTCGGCTCACGGGTGCTCTGTGTTGCAGGTAAGGGCAATGACTGAATCAACCAACCATGAGTACGGAGAGCGTGAAGCGGCGCGTACATGTTCGGCCTGCCCGACTGCTTTGGTTGGGGGTTTATTCGAAAATGGCTGTAATAATCTATGATTTTATGATTTCTTAACTGTAACCTTATTTCAAAAATGTAATTAGTTTTCAAACCTTATTTTGGGATCCCAAATGTTTAATAATAGAAGTTTTAATGAAACGACGCATTTTCAAAGATTACAGCCTTAACTTTTAATTAGTCACACTTTTGTTTCAAAACCTCGGTTAGCGAGTTCATTGCACACTGTTTTGTCTTAAAAAATCACTTAGTAACGGCTCTAAGGAAGTAGGGCGTTACAGGAACAGTTAAACGCGTTCCTGAAAAGTAAGATGTAAAAAGTGGTCGGTATAAATACTTACTGTGAGGTCCATCCCGAGAGAAGATTCCATCATGTTCTCAGGGCTCCTCTCCTCGATTTCCCTTAGATCGGTGGGCTTGGCTTTGTAGAAGTGCTCCACCGAGTAGTTCGCCGTCTCGTAGACGGTCCCCCGGAAAGTGTCTGGAATCAGCTCCAGATTCTGAGAGTTGACGGGGATGCGAACTGTGGCAGCAGGCACCACCGGAGCTTGGGGACCGACCGATGCTACTGGTTCCTGAGTAGGAGGAGGAGGAAGGGGAGGAGGGCGGGGAAATGTTGCGGTAGCTCCGGCAGCAGGAGCAGCTCCTAGCCCGAGCTTTTCCCCTTGGCCAGGGATTGAGAGCTGGTTGCAACCAAGGGCGATGTTTTCTTAGAGGAAGACCGAAGCCTCTTAACGAGGGGACCCTCGAGTGCCTTCCCTCTTGGGAACATCGAGCGGATATTAGGTCCTCCCCTCTCTGCCACCTCGTCGCCTGAAATGAAAAATGAAAAAATCACGTTAGGGATACATGCACATTCTTCAAAAGAAAATTATTAACAGTAGCACAATAAAGAAAACTTTTTCCTACCCTCCGAGCTAGAGGAAGAGTCTACTTCCACGACCTCCAGCCTCGGAGCTGCTACAGGGGAAGGAGAATCTAAAACAACCACTTCTTAGAATTTGGGAGGTGCTGGCTCAGGCTCTACCTTGGGGCTAGACACCTCCACGTATTGCCTAAGTCCGGGGGCAACTGTACCCTCTAGGAGGGAGGGCCACGACCTAAGGTTGGTCCTGTACTCCTCAAAGAAGGCCGACCTAAAGGATAACGTATTGTCTACTACTACGGTTGTAGAGTCCAAGAACTTTACTTAGCTAATTATTTAGTAGTATTATAGTATGTATAGAATTATCTTTGTTACTGTGGATTTTTGGTTCAGACCGAGAATTATTTGGACACTCATAGTAGTACTTGTAGATTTTCTAAGTTTAACCTATAGTTTAAGAATATTAATTTTAACCTAAGGTTTGATTAATATGACTGATATTGATGATGATATTTATTATATTATAAGGTTTAGATAAACCCAATAAGATAGTAACACTTGTCTTATGTATGATTATTAAAGAATTATTATTTTAATGATAAAATAAGAGAAATATAAGACTTAATATTCACCAAAATCTGATAGGAGCATGATAATTGTCACAATTTTATTTATTTGTGAATTAGGTTGTAAATAGATTTTTCGTAACTTTAGGGTACTGTAACTTCCGACCTGTTTTTGACCCAGTTATATTAGGAATTTCAAAAAATAGTATTTCTTAAAAGTTGTAGATAATTTAATGAGCTTTCTAACGGTATAAAGGGAGTCCAAATCGGAGTTCTGCAACGTCAGATATATTGATTTTACTGAAGGGGAGTTTAGAGTTACGAGATTTAGGGAGTTAGAAGTTAGGATTCTATTTGTTTTTAATATTTTAAAAATCAAGCTTTGAATCCTTAAATCTCTCTGAAAAATTTGAACAATTCCTAAGCCTTTAGCTGAAGGATATTCAAATATTTTCAATTAAATTTATTATTTTTATTCAAAGCTAAAAAGAAGATTTTTATTCCTAGAACTCTATAAATAGGACCTAGTACCCAGCCATTATTCACCTTTTACTCTAAGTTCAGAGGCTGCAAGATTGCTAGGAGAGTGTGAGAGTTAAACACCTGGGTTGGGGAATCATAAGCTTGATCATCATAAGCTTATCAAACACTTTGGGAAGTAAGGTTTTATGGTATTTCGGTTTGAGGTGTAGATTGGTCTTACAAGTCTTTGAGGTAAACCCGAAACTCTATTTCATTTGTTTCATGTTATTTTCTTTCTCAAAGCCTTCTACTCAGTCCCCTAACCTCATTCTTATTTTGGTTAGGGAATCCAAGTTCTTAAGCACATAAGTTGTGGTAAGCATATTTCTCAATGGTTTAGTCTTCCTATTCATTTTCATTTCTTCTTCTTAAGACTCACTCTTTCTCATATGGTTTAGGAGTGTTCCAAAAGTCCCAACTCAGTCCATCATATCCCGGTAACTTTGGTAAGGAAAATAGGATAGAATCTATATGTGTATTGCTTATGTTATCTTATGTGTTATGTTATGAAATATGATATGTTATGAATATGTTATGAATGTGTATGTTTGTAGGCTTGGGCTTATGCCCTATTTGACTAACAAGACCCCAAAAAGATTATGGGCATATGCCTACTTAGCTAGTAGGACCCCACTAATCTCATGGGCATAAGCTTGTTTAGTCTATGGGACCCCAAGTAATAATGGCCATCATAATAAGTGTTATGATATGTCTTTACGGTTATTATGAAATTTATGTTTATGAATATGTGTTAGATTTTCCTTGCTGGGCATTAGGCTCATTCCTTTTTGTTTTATGTGCAGGAAAATAGCTTTAGAGGCGGTAAGATTCGTGACGCTTAGAGGATGTGTATCGATGATGAATGGAGTCAAGGGGCCGAGCATTATTCGATTCGAGGATGTAGTCTCATTTTACCTCTTTATGGTTTTATATGTATTTTCCGCATTTCTTATGTAATTCTTTTCATTTAAATCATGTTTTTGTTTTTAAAGACAATGGGATCCCATATCCTTCTTAGTATTCTATTTTGTAAGTAACTCTTATTTTCACAAGTTACTCAATAAAATTATGGTATTTCTGCAAAATTGTAAGTTTTATGTATAGTTTCGTTAATGGTCCAAATAGTCTAGAGTAGTGGGTCATTACAACGGTACCCCTAGGACGGCCCGCGTCATTATGCAATACTAACTGGTCTACGCATTGGAGCAAGGTTACATTGAGGTCTGGGTCGTTTCGGTGGCGGTGCATGAGCTAGTGTGGGTTAAACCTAACTAACCTAAGGTCCGCGATTGCCCTATCTAGGTCTCGAAAGAGATAGGGGTTACCTTGGCCGGAGGGGCCGGCTACTGCCCCTGATTGAGCTTGGTCCAAATCGGGATCCCGGGCAGCCTCTGGAACTCTCCTCTTCCGCACAAAGGGCACCTCAGGCTCATCTTCCTGCTCGTCGCTGTCGCCAGCCAAGACCTCGACCTCAGGAATGGTCTCCATCACATGGGTTGCTGGTGGATTGGCCTGCGTCCTCCTCAAGGCCAGAGTCTGGCTTGCAGAAATCAACTTACACACCAGCATTGTCTCGTCAGTCACAAGCTGGCGGTAGTCCTTGTCACTCGGCGGAAGCCCCGCCAGGTGTCATATTGACCCCCGAGGGTCACTGATTTGGTCATCCTCGCAAAGATGGCTGCACGACGTTGTTCCAATCAGTATACACGAAGAAAAAGGAAAGAAAAAAGTTTTTTACCAAGAGCTGAGAATGGAAAGCTTACGTGGACGGTTGAAGTAGTGGTACTCGCAGTTGTGGAACCCCGTCGACATAAAGAACTGGTCCTTGAAGTCGTTGGGGTGGCTGGGAAGCTCGATGACTACGGGAGAGTTTGGGAAACGGGTCAAGTAGTAGAACTCGTTGCCTCATCCCCGTTGATCCAGGCTGCCTTTGAGGCAGAAGAAGTAAAGGATGTCCGCTGGAGTAGGGACCTCCCACTCCTGCTTCAGGAAGAGGTACCGAAGCCCCGCCAGCAGACGGTAGGAGTTCGGGGGCAGTTTGAAGGGGGCCAGCTTCACGTAGTTCAGGAAATCCGCGAAGTATTGGTCCAGAGGTAGGAAGGCCTCGGCCTTGAGGTGTTCGTCGCTCCAAGCCGCGAACTCCTCATCAAGAGGCGCTCAGCTCCTCTCGCCCTTGAGGGGAGGACGGGCTACAAGAGCGCCTGTCCCAACTTCGATGTTCTGGGACAGCAGAATCTTGTTGACCCTCCCCTGGGTCGTGATCTTCGAGACTATCCTCTCTGCCTCGAAGAAAGCATCTGGTCCCACCTCGACCTCCTCCTCCACCTCAAAAACAACCTATTGTTTACGGCTAAGGAATAAATTTGCCTATCAAAGAAATGGGGAAATCGAAGCATGCAAACAGACAGGAAACTTACAGTGTATTTTTCCGAATGAAAGTTGCAGAAAACGTAAGGGTAGGAGTCCTGGTTGAATCCTTAAAGCTGGACTTCTGAGAGACTCTTGTGGCGAGAACGTGGGGATCTCTAGGATTATAACCAGAAGAAGAACTTCTGAAGCTAAAAAAGAGAAAATGAGGAAAAAAATTCAAACGAAGAGTGACTAGTACTGAAGATTGCCCTCCTTATATATACGTGAGAGGCATGAGGAAACAAGGACCGTCTAATCAAATTAGTGCAAGATATGAGGGTCATAACTCGGGAGGCGAAACGACAGGAGAAAGGTGACTAGGCCATTTAATGCAATTCTCAGAATCTGAACAGTCGCCAACCACGACGTTCCACGTGTCCGGTACCAATATAGTGGGCAGGACATGAAGAGTCTAAAGGGAAGTATAAAAGCCCCCGCTGTGAAGATCAAAGGCGACGTCATAAGTCACGAGCAGGGGCTTGGGGGAAAATGTACACCCTAAATATCTGCGCACTTCAGTGAGCTAAGAAAAGGCTTAACTCGGTCTGCCACGTGTCAACCATCCACCCGGAGTTGTTTGCTACCATCCCCTAACTTAACCAGCCCGATCTGGTTAATCATTTAGCTACTCCTTGGGGCCATTGTGTCGGCATGATGAGAACTACGAGCTATCACCACATTAAGCTCATAGTGCATCAGAGGCCTGACACCCTCGAATCCTTGTAAAGTCAACCATGCAATATAAACGTGCATATCCAAGGCGTCGTGTGTCTATTCTATTCCTGAATTCTCAGACACGCAGTATAAACATGCGTGTTCAGACATCCCACGCCTGCTTTGGGCCATGCGGCCCATTATCCCTCCTTACCTATTGATTAGACCACACTTCACTGCAAGGTTTAGGAATTAATCAATAATGTCACATAAATGATTTGATGGATAAGGAGATCACGGGATGACCCCAGTACCTACCCATATATCATCTTCCTATAAATACCAAGACCCTGGGTAGTGCAGGGGGTTGAGATATTTTTTGTAAAGAAGCACTCTGTAAGAAATAGTTAAGAGATATCAATAATATCGATTGGTGGACTAGAGGGATTTTAACCTTTGAACCACCTAAAAAGAAGAGAGACCATCTTTCTATTGCTATTAGTTTCCCAAAATCTAGATTACAATTCTTTTCATATTACGGTTTACCAATTTGCACTGATTCATCCAACTTATTCGTATAATTACCTGTTGGCGAAAAACCGCGTCAACACAACTATTCTCCACTAATGTAAACACACATAATCAAGAATCAAAAGGTCTTTAAAAGCTTGTAATGTAATGCTAAGGTTAAAGGTAGATGAAAAATGAATATTTAAGCTTAAATCACACCATAGCCTATATTTTTTTTTTCTATTATCTAGATCTTCCCACAAATTTCTCATACAATTCAAGAAAATACATAATCTTTCCATTTTTTCTTTCCACATCGATCATACTATTTCCCCTCACACTTATAATTTTGCAAACTCTTTTTTTCAATATTTCTCTATGCATATTTTTCTTCAGTTTTTTTTTCTTTTCAATTCAACTCATTGGGAGAAATAGTAGATCATATACTTTCACATTATAATCCAACAAACCATTACAACTTCCCCTTCTTACAATTCATAACCCAACCCACCAAATCAAACAATCATATAAAACTATGGTGTAATGGGTCACTGGAAAAGATAAAATTTTCAAGCTACAAAGGTTTAGATATTGGCTTATAAAAGAAAAAGATTAGTCATTATGGCTCAAAAATGGGAAACTAAGATATCCAATTTCATAGGTAAGCTTGAAAGGCTCAAACAATCCAAAGAACATGCCTTAATCATCTTCCTAATCATGTGTACTTATGATTTCGCCTCAAACAATTAATCAATGGTTTCTAGAGTGGTTGAAACTATATATAAGTACTAGCATGCATAAATATCTCCAAATACAAGTGAAAGATAAATCTAATTGTACACATATTATGTTTAAAAATCTAAGATCAAGCTTAAGTAACAACTACACAAGAGTAAAGCACATAATTCATGTAGAATTCATCAAGTTCCTAGACATATTCTTATCTCATCATAAGTTTTATCATTGAGAGACAACTTTCAACATAACCATGCTTATAACAACCTAAAAAAAAAAAAAAATTAAATGACGCTAGAAACAACTAAACAAATGACAAATAAAAATAAACAGACATTTTTCCCTTCCTCCACACTTAATTTTAGCATTGTCCTTAAGGCATATACTAAATAAAAGATTAATGCAAAATAAAAAGATAAGGGTAAGAAAAACTCCTGCAAGTTTGCTTTCTTTAACGTCGTTAGCTCGACTAAATGATGTGGTCATAATTGTTATGGTGGGTCATTTAACAGAACTTTCTTCCTCCTGTACTTATCAATAGAATTCAACATATCAAACTGTATAACTTCACCATCGAATTCTATTGTAAGTATACATGCTTTGACATCCATCTTTGTACTTGTAATCAATATGAATGGCCTACCAAATTGAACCTGCACCAAAACATCTTCAACTACCCTTAGGGGATAGGCATTAGTGTGATTAGCCAATAGAATAATAACACTAGTTTCTTTTAATAACCCTAGATTTAAAGAAGCAAAAATAGAATAAGATATAACATTATCTATCATACAATGATCAAACTGGTTTTACCGATAGTGTATGGATTTGTAAACATCCCAAGGTCTTAACACTTGGGTAGCAACTTCCTTTGGAGAATAGCATAAACATTCTCCCCCACACTTATCTTTTTATCACCCTTCAGTTTCCTTTTATTTGTGGACAACTCCTTAGGAAGCTTAACACAAGGTGATACTTGCTTAATGGTCTTAAGGAGCGGAATATTGATTTTAAGGATCACCTTATTTTCCTCATCATTCTTAGATTTTGCCAATCTGCTCGGAAAGGAGGAATAGGGACATAAAATCTTATAGTTGGTTTGTGTAGCATGTTCTGTGATGATGGACCAACTGAAGTGAAAGTTTCGATCTCCAGTGGAAAGGATGCTTCTGGGGTTGAATTGTTGACTTCTTGAGTTGGAATTAGATCAAATGTTATGTCTGGATGAGGTGGCGTGTCAAGTTGTGGACCACTTTGAAGACTTAGAGCACTATCATTCTCTATTAGATTACTCTCTAATTCTGCAGGTAATTCTCCAATATTCTCAACCTCATGATTACTCAATGATGTAGCAATTTGTCCCATAGTACTCTCCAAATTCTTGAGGGATGCTTCTGTACTTTAAAGAATAAGTTGAGTCCGTATAGTTGAAGCCACCAAGGTGTTTAGCATGTCTGAAATCGATGGTTCCTGATCTTGTGACAATCCTGTAGGAGGTTGTTGAGGAAAAGACCCATAAGCCTGCTCTAACATCGGTTGAAGTTGGAGATTGCTGGCATTCAATGCATTGATGAGATCTCCAATTGATGGATTTAAATATTGCAGCGTGAACTCATTATATTCTGATTGATAGTAGTAATTTGGCTCAACAAATTGATTTCCACCGTAGAAAGTATTAGAATACTCCTCTTATTGTTAATTGTAATTGTTAGAATATGGGTCATATCTATTCATTTGAGGATCATAACAGTGTTGATAGGACATTGCCATGTCTCAAATCAAGTTATATGCAAGCCCTGAAACATCAACCACAACTAATAAACCAAGTTAGTAAAAAGGAAAAAAAATGAATAACAAATTAAATAAAATAGTCCCCAACAACGGCGCCAAAAATTTGATGGGTGTCGTATGCCGTATCAAATTTAAATATATATATTTTTTACTTACACCAGCTACTTCAGTATAGCGATAAATAAGGGTCGAACCGACGAGGACTATGATCAAATTATTATTCAAAATAATAACTAAACTGAAATTAGAAAGAGATTTTAGTTTTAATAGCTGAAAACATAAAATGAAATAAATATCAAAGATTAAATAACTAAGGATATAACGATATTAAAGAAATAGTCAAGAATTACTCTCCACCTTCAATAATAACGAATAATATTCCATATTCTCAATTAAACTATTAACCCCGCAGATAACACTTAAGCAATCAATTATCTCAGTTTCTCTATTATACTTAATTAAAGCTAAGCGCTCTTAATTAACCCTTTTTACCCAGCAATAAACTCATTAAGCATGCGATCTATTTAACCTAGTAAAATCATTACACTTTGTGGAAACATGTTAATCTAGGCAACAAATTCATTAAGCATGCAATTCATTTAACCTAGGTTCTATTTTTCATCAATATCAAAATACCCATCACAATACTCTAATTGCAATTTATCACTTAAAATCCTAAACTATTAGGTGAATAGAAATCCTAAGATGATAGTAGAACAATGAAAAACCCTAATTAGTTGACCACCTAACAAGATCTCATAAGATTCATAACATTCAATTAGAAAAATAGAAGCAATTTAATACAAGGGAATAAAAGGGATAAAATAATGTATTCAAGATCTCATGTCTAGGGTTTTGAAATGAACTATAAAGAAAACTACTCCATAATCATATTCATATTCATATTCATAAACATAAATATTCAATGAAAATAAAAGAGTTTTGCGAAGAAAGAAAAACTAGATTGAAGAATATAGATGATGATGTATTTTCTCCTCCTCAGCTGCTGTAGCCTCTAAAATTCGCAATCCAAATTTGTATTCAAAGTCCACCCTAATCCCTTTTATAGCGCACCAAAAATTACATTTAAAAATTGAAATTTAAGGAAATATCGATCGCCGGCCGCGGCCATTAGAAAATGTATTTTTTAGAAAATCAGGCTCCGGACACGGCCTGAGACATTGCTGACCATGGTCACTACGTTCTGTCCACCAGGCCGCGACCTGGAATAAGGCTGGCCGCGGCCGTAGCAATTTTTCCCGTTTTTTGGTTTTCTTTTGCTACAGCGACTGAAAGTATTTTAAGCATAACTTCATCGATATAACTTGGAATTGGACGATTCAAAAAGCTATGGAAAGATAAGAAAAATATCTAAAACTTATATTTCTAGGTATATTTCAAAAAGTGTATTGTAAAATTATCAAAATCAATTGTAAAGTTTTAGACTTGTAATTCCGAGCTTAACCACTGCTTGTAAAACATCCAAAATTTATTCGTTTTCATCCAAATGTCTTGAAAATCCTAAAAACACAAAATAAAATAATTAAACATATATAAATAAATAATCAAGTGCATAATCATAGAAGAATAATGAATTTTAAATAGATAAATTCGGTACTTATCACCTATTGCAACGCAGATTTTACCTAACCAAGCTCGTCAACCTAGCCTATTGCTGAAACTTGAGTCCAAATCCCAGCCACACAAACCTGTTCTTTGTGTGTATATTTCTAGGGGTAATTGGTTACCTTCCCGTTCTTTGTGTGTATATTTCTAGGGTAACTGGTTACCTTCATGTTCTGATGTGTGTGTAAATTTATGGGTTTTTATGGTAATTGATTACCTATGTTACTAAAATCATAGTTACTTCTTCTTCTTCCTTTTTTTAATGAAGTGTTCTTCCTCTTTTTCATTCAAATTTGATGTTTCTTTTCATATTTAATATGAGTAACCTATCACCACTCTTATGGTAACTAGTTACCCCTCTTATGGCAGAAGGCTACTCCTCTTAGGGTAACTGGTTACTTCTCCTGGTAATGTTATTTAGCCTAGCTCTAGGATTTTTTTTTTATATAATTATCAAAGATCAATCAAGTAATTGGTTACCTTACCCATGATTTGAAAAAAAATACGAACAATCTACAAAAAAAGAAAAAAATGTTTATAATAAATAAAAAATAATAATAAACACAATTCATATTAAAAAAATAATTTTTTTTTTTTGCAAAACAACCAAAGAAAACTTTAATATAAAATTAGTTATATTAAAAAACAAATAAGCTAAAAACATAATAATCAAAATACAAACATACTCCAAATTAATAAAACTTGATTAAGAGTAAAACTATGTCAAAAACCAACTTTTATACAAAAATATGGGAAAATAAACCCATAAAAATGAAAATTCTTTAAAAAAATCCATAGATTAACTTTTTTTTTTAAAAAAAGTCATATTTTGCACACTATATTAAAAATCTCATATGAAATATAATTTCCTCTAATAATAAAGTGGATTATTGTTGAACAATTCCCTACCTTCTATTATGAGAAGTTTACATAAATATGGGGAAATCAAACATAGTTTCTATATTTACGGGGAAAAAATTATACAAAATATGGTAAGTTTTGAAAAAAAAAAGTTTAAAATATGGTAATTCCATAAAATATCAAAAATAGATTACCATAATCATAAAGATACAAAAATCTCTCTCACTCTCCCATTTTTCCATCACGATATCACCCTCTCTCTTTTCTCATTTCTTCCTCTCTCTCCTCCCCCATTTGGTTCCCTCATATCAGTTGTTGACGCCGTTTTTCGTCAAACAGTGAAAGAAGAGCACGTAAACGATAACTGAAAATGGCCAATTGAAATAAAACAATGTAAACACACGATTTTTACGTGGTTCAGCAGTTAAATCTGCCTAGTCCACGAGTCTCTGTTATTAATACTCAACATTATCTCTGAAAATTCTTCAAGGATGAATTCTTCAGAGTTTTCTGTCAAGGTTCAGAATTTCGGTCATTTACAATGGTGCATGGCTTCTCTATTTATAGAGAAGGCTAAAGAATACTATCCCACATATTTTGGGTAGTTACTCTTTTTGTATAAATAAAATAAATGGCTTTAAATACCTATAATCAGATATAAAAGGAAACGTCCCCTGAAGACCAGGAGACGTATAATACCAAATAATATCTCACGATTCTAGGGGATTTACAATAATAAATGAGGATTACACCCCATATTTATAACGCTTGTAGATATTCAAGGTGGTTATCGCGTATCTCTAAGGCTTTAGCCTCCCAGGTTTCCCGTCATCTATCGAGCTTAGGAATATCTCCCGAGGCCACACAGCTTTCGAGATCGTACGTATCGTCGAGCTCGGGACCCCTGATCCGAAGTCGTCCCTGAAGATGAGTGTGGTCCTAGAGCTATCTTCCGAGATCATGAATACTTCGAGGTCACCATACTCGAGGTCGTCTATATCCTGCAAGCTCGACATACAATCCTGGAGCATGTTTCCAAACTTATGGGTCCACTGATTTGCGAATCCAGCTTTCGAGGTCATAATTAACATAGCTCGAAATCTGGGTATAACATCAGCCCTTTGCCGACAATGCTACCTCTGCCCCTGACAACGACGCACCTCCACCCCCACCTCTGACAGCAACATACCTCCGCCCCTCTTCTTCCTCTTCTTCTTCTTCAGATTGGTTTTCTTTTTATTCTCTTTTTTCTTCTTTTTTTTTTTTTTTCACAACTGATTTTGCTATTTCAAATCTGATTTTGCACTTCATATTTAATTTTTTTTTCTTCTAAACCTAACTGTAATCGGTTACAGTCAAGATCTGTTCTGATTTCTGGTTTTTTTTTCAGATAAGTTTAAGTAACCGGGTACAATGGCATGTGATTCTTTTTATTCATATTTTATTTTTTTTAAGACCTAGCTGTATCCAATTACAATCATGATTAATTTAGATTTTTTTTTGTTTTGTTTAGATCTAATTTTATTTTCACACCTAACTAAGTAACCAGGTACCATTGCGATTGATTCTATTTTTTTTAGATCTGAATTTTTTTTTCAAACCTACCTGTAACCAGTTACGCTTATGATCAGTTTAGATTTTTTGTTTGGATCCTATTTGTTTTCAAATTTGGTTAAGTAACTAGTTACTATCGCAACTTATTCTTTTTTTTTTCATTTTTTTAGACCTAGAGTAACCAGTTACCTTCATGATCAATTTAGTTTATTTTTTTCATATCATTTTTTCCCAAATCTCACTAAGTAACTAGTTATAATTCTGCTGGTATTTTGATAATGGTACATTACAAAAAAAATTAAAATTATTTTTATAATTGTAACCAGTTAATACAACACAACTTAAAAAAAAAAATTGATTTTTATAGTTATAATCAGCTACCACACATCACTAAAAAAAAACATGATAGTGGCATACGATTACTACCATAAAAAAAAAAAAAAAACAAAATTGTTTTGACAGTAGTAATCGGTTAATGCAGAAAAAATGTTGATTGAAGAAGATAAAAAATTGAAAAAAAAACAAGAAGAAATAGAAATAAAAAACATGACGATGAAGGTCTTTGCTTTTTTTCTTTCAAAAAATAATGTAAAAAAATATTTTATAAAATATGAATGATAAAAAATAATACAAATAGATTAAACTTGTGAGGATAACCTCAAAACATATTAAAACTAGCTACTAAAATTTTATAACAAATAAAATATGGTATACAATTAAAATATTACAAATATATGAAAAAAAACTCCTATAAAAATAAAAAATACCATAAGAAAGTTAAGAAAAAAACTGCCATATTTTTCAAAGTTTTAAAAAAAATCGCATATATGAAGTAATTTCCTCTTCTATTATTGTAGATGAAGCCATGTTATGGGACCCAACCAAGCCCATATGTGGTTATGTCTTTGCATCCCTTTTGGCCCAATTACTCAAGACCATATCATTTCGAGCCAATTAATGGATCCATAGTCTATATTTATTTTTCTCCTCAAAGATAAAAATAAATAAAAATTGATGATAAAATATGCATACAAACATATTGTATATATTATAATATAAGAGGAAAATGAAATGCAAATTTTCTTAAAGGTTTTTTGATTTTGTAACATATAACATAAATAAAAGTGGCACAAATTAGCTGCCTTATATTATTATAGCTTTTAAATTTTGCTCCATCTCTGTCCCTGCAAAGGTCGGGGATCCAGGAACATAGATTCTTCACAGCCAAAACTAATCCACCCGGGTGTATTAAATCTTATTTATTTTTTTAGTCAAGCTGAGGAAAAAAAACACATACTCACCAATATTATTTATTAATACTTTAACGGGGTTTGAAAAACTTGATGAGAAAATATCTTTTTTAAATGGGGTGGCTATAAATAATATATGATCTATATGCTTCTATTATTTATATTAAATGTGGTTTAATTTATTCGTATGAACATTAAAAGAAGGCTGGCAATATATTATTATGATATGATTTCAAATATTTATATTTATATATATATATATATTATGATAAGAGTCCACCAATCATACTAAGCTCGAAGTGAATAAAATTAAAGCAATGACATTCATTATTGACAAAAACAATATTATTATTCTGTGTTTTGGTGTGAATCACATTTTATTTAAATACATATAACTACTATTTAATTTACAACCGTCAACTTTAACGTCTGTTGAAAGATCTGAAGATTTCAACGGTTGAGATTGGAATGGGTCCAAGTCTAAAGTTTTTCTAAGTTTCAACAAATGTGAGATTGGAATATATGGAGGACTTATGTTTGTTTTGGTCTTTCTTTATCCAAAACCTCGTGGTTCGCATAAATTGGAATTTATTTTATACCATGCATGCATGAGAAAAAAGAAAAACTCAATTATTATTTACACCACATATCTCTTCTGTATTGTTTTAAAGATTTTTTTGTTTGTTAACTTTAACTTAACATTCTAAATATTTAATTGGATGTACTTTTAAAAGTTATTAAAAATAAATATTTATTAATTATATTAATATAAATTTAAATATTATTATAATAATATTTAATATAAGACTCACTATAAATAAATTTACTTTTTAGTGACAACATTTTAGTCACAACATATATTTTGTACGACTAAATGTCACTTTTAGTCACAACAATTTTTTTTTTGTATAATACTTAATCATAAGTTGTCATTAATATAGTTTTAGTCACAACCTATAACTTTAAGTGATAAAGTTCGTTGTGACTAAAAATATATTTAGCGACAACAAATTGTGCTTTTGTGTGACTAATATTTTTAGTCACATGCTTTTTAGTGGTGACATAAGTAAGATAATTTTTCTTTAGTCACAAATTTTTTACTTGTAGTCACAAATTTTATTATGCCTAAAACTAAGATTTTTTGTAATGACTATATATTTAATAATTATATTAATATAAATTCAAATGTTATAAAATATCGTTATTGTAATAATACTAGATACAAATAATGTGCATATTGCACATTTGCTTAGTTTTATTTATAGAATTTATTAATTATTTTTATTAAATTTATATTAATGTCATATAAAGTTCAAACAAATATCATATTTTAATTAAATAATTTATTTAAGTTTATGTTTGTTCTAGTTTTTAAATTTGAGAGTGACAACAAGAGATTATATATTATATGTTTAATGTAATATTAAATATTATACGTGGATTTTAAATTTAAGTTTTTTGCTAGTTTTAAAAAAAATAATTTGTTGCTAATTGAAAGTAGATTATATTATATGTTTAATATGATATTATTCTAATAAGTTAGTTTAAGTTTAATTAAATTTTATTTAAGTTATAAAACGTATGATTTTATAATTTTAAATAATTATCATTGTAAAATATCTCAAAAATATCATATGTTAATTTGTTTAATTATTTATTATTTTTAAATAATTATCATTGTAAAATATCTCAAAAATATCTTATTTTATTTTTTTAAATTATTTATTTTATTTTATTTAAGTTTAAGTGATGTTTACAAACTACTGTTAAATATAAGAATATTTTGTTAAATATAAGAATATTCTGTTAAAGTTAACATTAAAAAAAATAAAAAACCGTTAAAACCAATAATTTATGTTATCTACACACTTATTATATAGAAGAGATATAATACAAAACTAGATATTTAATAATTATATTAATATAAATTCAAATATTATTTTATGTTATAAAATATTATATGATAATAACATATAATTCTATGCGACAAAAAAACATATAATTCTAATTTTTACTAATTATATTAATCATAATATGAATAGATATTTAATACTTACAGTAATATAAATTTAAATATTATAAAATATTATTATAACAATAACATATAATACATAATCTTACTTTTTATTAAAAAAAAATGTCATTTATATTTAAAAAGAAAATATGTTATTTTTTTTCATTTCATCTAACTTATATGAATTTATATATATAAATATATTCATATTGAATAACAATAAATATTATAAATATATTATCTATAAGTGTCGTGTATATATAAATATAGTATGATTTTGTAATTACATAAGAAGTTATAATAAGATTTATCTTCTATTAAGAATAAACAAACTTATTCTTCAATTATTAAGGTGTAATTTAAATAATATCATGAATGTTTTGTACCTTAAGTAGAGTAGTTTGTGATCTAAAATGTTATCATATTATATATATTTTAAAAAACCATAAACAATGTTTTTGTTTAAATAATATCATGAATTTTGTACCTTAAGTAAGGTAATTATCTAGAATATTCTACAATTTTTCAAGAAATTCTGAATAAATTATGGTACCGAAAACAGGGTTTAAACTGTCTGTTGCACACGTGCCTGGTTTTTTGTGTACGAGTGTAAAATTTGACAGTTTGAACCATGTTTTCGACTTCGTAAACTATTCCTAATTTTTTGAGAATTTGCGAGATATTCTAAATAACTACAATGTACATTATCATATAAAACTTTGGGATTATATCTATCCAGATGGCAAAAAGAAAAAAAATTATGCACCAATGTTATAAAAAAAGTGAATGCGTTGTAATCGTTTCTATAAAATATAAAATCTTCTTTTTCAAGAAAATTTTAACATTGAAATATTTTAAATTATACATATAAATTGAAAAATTAACTAGTATTTTAATATTATTTTAAACTTAAATAATTAACTTTGAAATGGTCTATATGCATGAGAAATTTATAAAGAGAAAAAAATAATCACAAGAAAAGTTATATTTCAAAAGTATATTACTTCTTAGTGTATATATATATAGGGAGCGACTACAACACATTCATTTTTTTTTAACAATATTGGTGCATCTTTTTTTATTTTCGGCACCTAGATAGATATAATCCCTAATTTTTTTATATGGCGGTGTACATTGTAGCTATCTAGAACATCCTACGAATTTTTAAGAAATTCTGAATAAATTATTGTACCGAAAGATTACAATGTACACTGTCATATAAAAAAAATTTTAAAAAATTATCGAGGTGTAGAAAACACAAACTGGCTGCACCGGTGTTGTAAAAAAAAAGTGAATGCACTATAGTCACTCCCTATATATATATACATAGGGTGCTGCTATATATGGTGCACCCTAAAAAGGGGTGCATAGTGCACCATGTTCGTGTTTTCGGTGTTGGATGATATTTGGATCAATTTTTTTTATGATTGTGTACATTGTAATTATTTAGAGTATCCTGCAAATTTTTTAGAAATTCCAAATAATTTACAGTACTGAAAACAATGTTCAAATAGTTTGATGCACTCGTGACTATTTTTTTATGCGAGTGAAAAGTAACAAGCTGAACCATGTTTTCAACATTGTAAATTATTAAGAATTTCTCGAAAATTTGTAGAATACTCTAAATAACTACAATATCACTACTAAAAAATGGGTTTTCCAGACAGTTTTTATCTGTCGCTATTGAGCAATGACGACAGTCGACTAACTATCGTAATTGCCTATGTCGGCGTAAGGGTAGCTATGCCAACTAGGGGTGGCAATTCGTGTTATCGTGTCATAATCGTGTCGACACGATTATGACACGACACGATTAGAGTAAACCCGTACACGACACGATTATTACTCGTATCAGAAATCCAAACTCGTACACAACACGATTATCTTAGCGGGTCACACGTGTCGACACGATAACACGTTTAATAAATTTGTCATTTGACACAAATCTAAAACTGACACGATTAATACACAATTAAACGTGTAATGACGCGACACGAAATTGACACGATTAACATAATATAAATAAATTAAAATGTTTATATAATCTTAAACGTGTCTTAAGCGTGTCATTTTCGGGTTAAGCGGGTTGACCCGAAAATGACACGTTTAATAAACATGTTAAACGTGTCGACACGATTATGACACGAAAATTAAACGTGTCACACAAACCCATTTATTTCGTGTCGTTTTCGAGTCGTGTCATCGTGTCGTATCGAAAATTGCCAGCCCTAATGCCAACAGTTAAACACTATCGTCGTTACTGGCAACACCGACAGTAAATAAGTGTCGTCGTTGCTGGCTACGCTGACAGTTAATAGGTGTCGCCATTGCTGGTAACGCTAACAGTTAATAGGTGTCGCTGTTGCTGGCAACACCGACAGTTAATAAGTGTTGCCGTTGCTAGAAACGCTGACAGTTATTATGTGTCGTCGTTGCTAGAAATGCCGTAACATTAAATTTATATATATAAATAATAATTTTTCAATAATAATTTTTTAAAACTTTTAATTATATTTTTAACGATTGAAGTTTGATATAAATTTAAATAAAAAAATTACTCACATAATTAATTATTATTACCATAACTTGTAAAAAAAATTATATTTATCATAATAAAAATCCATATAAATACAACATTTATTCATACAATTGAAATGTAAATAATACATCAAATCCCCATGAGACTAAATAATTCTCAATAAAAATTCATTATAATATTATAAATCCATAAACTTGAAAATATATAATACAACAAATCTCAACAAGACAACATAATTCTCTTCTCCAAATCATTGCAAACTCAATCATGTTTATTTTCTCAATATTCTTCATAATAAATCTAGGCATCCACCTTAAAATTCAGTCCTATGATATTCCCTGCACCAATGAATTAAAGACTTTAAATTATAATTAAATAGTATATCTTACCATAATATATTAACGAATGAATGAGAAAGCCAACAATAAAAATATGTAAAATTAGTTGATTAATCTCTCTTAGAGATTATTAAACAAAAACTGACCTTGTAAGAATGCCGGCAAGGCTTGAGACGGTTGGGAGACCAATGATGTTGTGAATTACAGTATAACATTCCCAATTTAATAATAGAATATCCCCAATTTAATCATCATAAGGATTTCAGAAAGAAAAAAGAATAACTTATTATGGGCATTTATGATACTTTGTATGCCTTTAAAAATATAAGAGCACAATAAGTCCTATAATCACCAACATAATAAGCATACTCATTATTTTAACATCATTGGCAAAAAAATGAAGATCATAAATATAATTAACCATAATAATACCAGAAAGAAATATCCAACAAAAATATATTTATATATATACCAAAATCAATTAATGTAAAAAAATGAATCAGAACTTAATTACAATAGTACACATATAAACTCTAAATTTGAATAAACATAACAAAATCAAAGGCAAAGTAATACAAGTATGAATGAGAACCAAAAAAAGTGTTGTGCTCAAATAAATACTAGTCCAAAAGAATGAAACTTAGAGTCCAATATAACTATGAATTATCAACTAATATGCTAATAATGTCAAACTTTTGTATAACACTTTATACTATTGAACCTAAACGTGATCACAAGAACCAAAAGTGATGCTCAATGTTATAAATCACCTCACCAAAGACATTAGACAAGGGACAAGAAGAAACTAACATATATAAAACAAGAAGTACAAAATGTTATGCTATATGTGTATGCCAACACGCATTAAGTACATTCATACAAGTATATGTTATAACAAACCAATCAAACAAACACAATTCAATTATAGGATAATCATAGATAAGTCTACATAAAATCGAACAACATTTTCCCCATACTAGCAACCAACCATCTGCCAATAACAATTTAAACAACACACAAATTTTCTTCCTTATCTCCGCAGCACACAAATTTCTCAGATCCTACTTCACTAAAACACACAAGTTCTCAACCTTCCGTTGTCACTGCAGCACACAGTAACATTCCTAGAACCTACTTCACTATGGATGAATATTTAAGATATTCAAACTCCTCTAACATTTGCATAGTATTAAAATAAAAGTTAGAGGCATATCTCTTGCAAACTGTTGCAAAAAAAGTTTCTTTGAAGTATGTCTCAGCACATACACACATTTACAATGTTATAATATATAATGAAAGTGAGTCAAATCCGAATTAAATAATTAAATAATAATGTAAAGAGGAGAAAATAAAATATAACTAAGGTATAAATAGTAATATTAAAAGTTTATATACATTTTGTTTTTCTAATTGAAAGTAGATATAAATCTATTATCACATGCTATAAGAATTTAGAATCAAATATAAAAAAATTCCTAGTATCACGAGACGATCAATATAAAAAATGACATATATATTATAATGTGGCCAAATAGGTACATATATATATATGGAAACAAATCAGTAAAAGTGAACGAAACAATAGTAAGTAGACATATAATCATTATGAGGCTCTAGCTTTTCTTTTCTATTTTGATAAAAAAAAAAAGTAGTTCATTAAACTAGGCATGTGCCTCAATAATTCTAGCTGTGCCCATTGTAATGCCCCAAATTTCCTAATAAGGTTTAGGACCTTGATTAGGAGGCCGGGATGGCCATAATTGATTTATTATATTATTAAATGATTGTGTGCATGTTTATGTGAATTATATTATGATATGATGATAAATGCATGCATATGAGTTCATTTTTAATTATAAGGGCATTTTGGTAATTTGGCCCGTTGAGGGCGTAATTGTGTATTTTCATGCATGTGGGTGAATTATGAATAATACCACATTATATGTGGATTTGTTTGAGCCATTCGGCATGAGACGATCTTTGAATGTAAGTTATCGGTCTGGTCATAACAAAGTTAGTTTCGGGGCTCGAGGTAAGTCTCGAGGTAATTTGGTGATTAGAACATTACCGGGAATTAAAGGGTAATGGGATATGATTTATTAGTATTTGAGAATATTGGGAATAATGGGAATTGGAGGACGTTAATTATGATTAGCGAGATTAGATGGGAAATGACTATTTTACCCTTGGGGGCTATTAAGGAAAGAAGATAAGCCTAGGGGCATTTTGGTCTTTTGACCTAAAGGATATATATAACTTTAAGAAGTTGTTGAAGCTTAAGAAAAACAGAGTGTTTCCTTTCCTCTCTCTCCCCGATTATCTCCCTCTTCCTTCCTTTGGATTTTTGAAGCTCAAGTTGAGGGATCAAGCTCGGGAATTGAGGGTTAAGGGTTTAGGCTTGTGTTCAGCCATTGAAGAGGATTCAATTCGAGTTTAAGGTAAGGTTTTAGTTCAATTTTCTAGTTCCTTACTCTGTTTTTGGTGTTAGTTTTGAGGTTGGAGTTTTGATCATAGGAATGGGAATTTAATGAGGTTTTGATTGGTTTAAGGCTTAGGTTTTGTTGGTTATATGATGGACAAGTTGTGGTAATAGTTGGGAACTTTGTTTTGTGGAGTTGGAAGTGTTTTAGTGAGGTTTTGAATTGAGTTCGAAGAGGAAAAACAGGGGGTTTTGGCTGGGGCCACGACTCTGTTCTAGAGCGTTGCGACCCAAGCTTGATGAAGAAGCAAGGGGGTGCTGGAAGGTCGTTGGGCTGCGGCATGGGGAAGGTAGGGCCGTGGCGCGTGTGGGTGGCTGGAGTGCAGGCGCCTCTTTTTGGGGAGGCGGGCCGCAACATGGGGGAAGGCTGGCCGCGACCCTTAGTGGCATTTTTGGCCAAAATTGAGTTTTTGGCTTGGTGAATCAAACCTTAGGCCTCGGGATCGTTCCTACTACCCAATTTAGTAGGATTTGATGTCCCGGAGGCTAGGCCTTGGTCTGGGAACCTTTTATTGATTGATTTTATTGATGGAATCCCATATTTGGTATGACTAGGTGACCGCTAAGGGATCAAAGGATTGATCGATCTCAAGGGTTGTTCAATTATTATTTCTCGCTCGAAGCAGAGGTAAGAAAACTGCACCTAGTATGTGATGCATGTGATGCACGAGAAACATGTGGTTAAGGCATGCATGAAGGTTGGATATGAGATTGATCAAAGCTTGAGTCTCTGTGTTTGTGCATGATCCTAATTATGCTAGCAATTGTTAAGTAAGTATGCTGAATGCCCTACATTTGGATATTTGACATGTGATACATGCCTGGTAGCATTGCTTACTTGTGCGTGGCACTGACTTACTAGTCAGAATTGGCAATGGTGTCAGAACTGACTGTGAAGATGTGACTTACTAGTCAAGTTTGACAGCAGTATTGACCACTGGTCGTATGTTATTGACCTATGAGTCAGGAGCGGCATAAGCATCATGAACGCAGGTTCCCGAGCCTTAAACCTCCTCGGGGGTCCAAAAACCCTTAAGAGCCGCGACCCCAAGGCCTTGTGTCGCGGGCCGCCTCAACCAGAGGCTCAGCCTCCTCATTCAACAAACACGCGCAGTGGCCCAACCAAAGGGGTGCCGCGACCCACCCTTCATCCTAGCCTCCCATCTGCTCTAGAGGGTCACGACTCACCAAGAACAGTGCGCGGCTCGACCCCTTCGAAACCAGAAAATCCCCCATTTCAACAACCAAAACCCAACCAATTTAACTCAAAACAAATTCAATAACATAGTTCAATCAGCACAACAGTTCTATTAGGTTCCTAATAATAATACCCAGCAGAAACTAATCCCAAAACTCACCCAAATAACCAAGAGTAATTCACAATTTAGCTCACATGCACAAACTTATAATTCTAACCAAACTCAGTAGAATTCAATTTGATCTTTAGGTTTTAATGCTTACCTTTGAACCTAAATAAGACTCTAAATTAATCCCCTGAGTTCCAAGCTACTAGCCTCCCAAACTCAAGCCTTGAATTCCTCTCTTGACCCTAAAGAAGATCAGCTCTTCTTCTCCTTCTTTTCCTAGCTTCTGTTTTCCTCTAGAGCTTTCAAAACAATAATTCAAGTATATGCCCCAAGTAAGTAACGTGAAGGACTTCCCCTCAGCCAAGTCTATCCACCCATAAGGCCAAATTACCCCTTTGCCCTTTCCTCTAATAAAATTCCTATACTAACCTCAAGGGAAATTATGTCATTTTTTGTGTCCCGCTAATCCTCAAGTGTTCCTATAAATCCCCGTTTAACCCTGACATGTCTAAATGATTACTAGATTACTACCCGTTACTACATAAATTCCAAACATATATTATATACCCAACAATACCCCTAGGCTTCTCCCGAGTCGGGTATTTGACCCCGTTGTGACTTTATAGCTAAACTGCTCCCTAGGACTGTCTCAGATCGTGCATCACAAATATATCACCACTCACACGTGGTGTCAATCACAATATACGCAAATATTGCATTTATGCCCTCAACGGGCTAAAATTACAAACATGCCCCTAATAACCAAATGCGGCCTACATGCATATTTAATTCACCTAAACATGCATTTCAAATCACATACTCATCAAATTCTCATATTAATGTAATAAATCACGTATTGCCCTCCAGACACGCTAATCAAGACCCTAAGCCTTATTAGCAAATTCTGGACGCTACATCGGACGACACTTCGTTGACCCCATCCTTACCCTTTCTCGTTGTCAACCCTTGCTGCAAGAAGAAGGTGAAGAAGAAAAAGAAGAAAATGAAGAGGTGGAATAATGAAGAAGAAGAAGCAGCACGCCATTTAGGGTTTTTTATTATTTTAGTTTTGTTTTATTTGTTATTAAAATTATTAAGATTTTCTTAATTAAAATTCAATTTTAATTTCATTTTTTTAATTTTAAAATTCAATCTTTAATCAAATTATAGGGTATATTGGACATATTGAAATCTATTTTGACCAAAATCTGCTTTAGGTTCCTAATTTTAACATTTTACAAAACACGAGGTCTAAAAATTATTTTCTAAAATATAGAGTCCAAACGGCTAATGAAGCAATATACATGGTCCAAAATGGTATAAACCATCATTATAACTAAATGATATTTGGTCATATTCAAAAATATTTTGAACAAAATTTATTTTAGAGTCATAATTGTAACCTTTTACAAAATATGAGGTTTAAAAGTTAATTTCTAAAAGTATAGGATCTACACAGGTAATAGACCAAAACATAAGATTCAAAATAATATAAACCCCATACTTAATAATATAAATTTATGATTATCCTTAGGACTTGCATTGAATTATGTTCATTTACCTTATTTATTTAAGGAAGTTCAATATACTATTAATTATAATTATTATTTATTGAGTATTATATAATTATATATTTTTTGGCAATAAAATTATAATTTTTTGGGAATTAAACTTATAAATTTTAGAAGTATACAAGTATAGGAATCTTGCTGCAGTGAAGGGCAGACCCAACTAGAAACAAAAGGCGATAGTTGCCCAATTAACTTCTTACAAATTTAAAAATTAATGTATTTTTTATATATATTTTAATCTATTTTATTTAAAGTTTTAGTATTATGTCTTTACTTAATTTTTATATTTTGATCCTTATTTATATATTTATATTATTATATCCTTGTCTAATTTTTATAAATTTATATATCTTGTATATTCTGCACAATTATATAACTTAAATTATGGATTATAGTAGTGGCATTATAAAAAGAAGAATAGAAAAATAATTAATGGGTGAATATATATATCTTCTAGATAAAAAGTGTTTTAACGGACTTACTTTAAAAAAAATTCAAGTTTAACAGATTTCAATAATATGACGTTAACTTTAACGATTTTATTTTAGTTGATTAAAAAAATTGATAAATGTATGTTTACGTAATTTTTTTGATTAATGAGATAAACTTCTTTTACCGCAATTTTTTTGGTTAACGTGATAAACGTCTGTTAATGAGATTAGAAAAAAACGTCTGTTAATGTGATTAGGAAAAATGTATGTTAAAGCATTTTTTCTTGTTAACGTGATAAACGTTTGTTAACGCGATTAGGAAAAATCTCGAACTTGATATTTTTATTTGAACTTTAAAACTTTAACACTTTTATTTAAAATGGTAAAAAATTGATCCCTTGAATACTATCATGTTTTCTAGGGCTTGATTTTTTTTATTTGAAAAAAATGTGAGTTAAATGTCTATTAATGCGATTTTTTTTTTGTTAACGTGATAAACGTCTGTTAACACGATTATGAAAAATCTCGAACTTGATATTTTTATTTGAACTTTAACACTTTTATTTAAAATGGTAAAAAATTAATCTGTTGAATAGTGACATGTTTTCTAGGGCTTGAATTTTTTTATTTATTTATTTTTTATTTGAAAAAAATGTGAGTTAGTGTAGTCATAGTGTGTTTAATCCATTTTGTTGAGATCTTTTTTTAAAAAAATATCAAGTTTAATTTTTTTTAAAAATAATATCTCTAATTTATCAATACTCTTATATAAGAGTTATCATATCAATTATTTTTATGAACGTAGAATTTTTCTCTCTCCAAACAATATCAATTGTGAGAGTACATTGTAGGCCTAGAGTTCAACAAGAAAACATAATCAATGTAAATCATTTTTGTCACCCAAAATTACGTTTCAAATTTTTTATAATCATACATCATTGATTTACTAACCATTTTTTTCTCAAATAATTACGTCACAAATTTTTTATAATCATACATCATTTATTTACTAACTATTTTTTTCTCAAATAATTATGTCTCAAATTCTTTATAATCATACTTCATTGGTTTATTAACCATTTTTTCTCAAATAATTACTTCTCAAATTCTTTATAATCATACATCATTGATTTACTAATAATTTTTTCTCAAATCAGGTGGTCAATCTACGCAAAGTTCTAAGGTAAATCGACACACAAAAATAATGCAAATTCAATTTTTTTAAACAAATTACTCTATTCAGTTACAAATTACTCTATTCATCTTATTCAATATAAATTTTATTCTCAAATCAGGTAGCGAGTCACAAATTCAAAGTAGCATCTTATACAAATTCAACTATAAATTACCATATTCATCTTATAGAAATTTAGTTTTTTTTTCTTTCTCAAATCATGTAGTTATTCACAAATCAGTGCAGTCAGTTCATATAAGATAAAATTCAACAAAACACAAGGTAGCATCTTATACAAATTCAATTATGATATACTCTATTAATCTTATACGCACAAAATTACGTCTCAAATTCTTTATAATCATAATCATTAATTTACTAACTATTTTTTTATCAAATAATTACGTCTCAAATTCTTTATAATCATACATCATTGATTTACTAACAATTTTTTTCTCAAATCTGGTGGTCAATCTACACAAAATTCCAAGGTAAATCGACACATAAAATTAATGCAAATTCAAAATTTTTAAACAAATTACTCTATTCAGTTACGAATTACTCTATTCATCTTCTTCAAAATATTTTTTTTATCTCAAATCAGGCAATGAGTCACAAATTCAAGGTACCATCTTATACAAATTTAATTATAAATTACCATATTCATCTTATAGAAATTTGGTTTTTTTTCTCAAATCAAGTATTTATTCACAAATCAGTGCAGTCAGTACATATAAGATAAAGTTCAACAAAGCACAAGGTAGCATCTTATACAAATTCAGTTATGATTTACTCTATTAATCTTATACAATTTCAATTATGAATTACTATGTTATGCTATGTAAGAAAAATATTTTAAATGTTTTTAGTTTATGAATTTAGTGACACAATCAAATAGTAAATAGAGAAATAAAATAATTAATTGCTATGATAATAAATGTTAAAACTAATAACCAAAAACAAAATATAAAATAGTAAAACAATAAAATGGTAGATAGAGAACTATGAAGGAAACCTACAAACATCAATAAGATTTTAGGATTGATTAGATTAACTATAAAGATTAAATAATACTCAAACAAATAATGCTAACAATGCATAAATAAAATACTTAGATCTAGAGCTAACCCATTAATACTTGAGATTGTTAAAAACTAACATAATTTTATTTAAAAAACCTTGCAACCATTAAAAAAGAAAAACAAAACTTTTAAAACCTATACTTGCCTCTGAAAAGTAACACATTAATACTTAATATAACTTGTACACACAAAAAATATAGTAACATATAAATCCTAAATAACACATAAATATAGTAACATATAAAAAATATATTAACATATAAATATAGTAACAACCACACATAAATCGTTAATAAATATAGTAGGGAGAATATAGTAGTGAGAAGTTCTGAAGTTGCTATTTTTAGTTTAGTGGTATGTAGCGTCCTTGTCTTATGAACCCAAAATATAAAACCACACAAAGATCTTAAAAAACATGATAATCTGGTCCTAAATCAAAAGAACAAGAGAGACCCAACACCAAATCATATCATCCAAACCAAATAAAAATATCCCAATTGATTTCTGAGGCAAATAATCAAAACTATGAGAGACATTAAGCCAAATTACTTGAACCCAGAACCAAAAAACAAAGCTTAATGGAGGATACATATATTGAAGACCCAAAAAATATATCATGAAAAAATAGAATAAAAATTAAATCATGTGAGGTTATTAGAATTATATCTAACAAAACTCAATAGCTTCGATTACCTGTAATCTTCAAAGGAAAAGAAAAAAAAAAGAAAAATGACTCAACCACCAATCTTATCTCCATAAGGATGATTATAGTAGCCAAAGATTCCACAAACTTGCAACCCCAAAATTGCTAACATGAACAATTAAAAGAGACTACAAAAAAAAAAAAAAAAAATAGAACACAGAGCAGAAATGAGACTACAAATAAACTTGCTTGAACACATCACAAACAATGTAGAACATGCCCAAACAACTAGATAATAAACATAACAATTCAATACCTCCACAACCTATAGTTATGCAACTGAAATTCTCAAGCTGTACAATACCTCCACAACCTATAGTTATGCAACTGAAATTCTCAAACTGTACATAAACTAAAATATAGTAACATATAAAAAATATATTAACATATAAATATAGTAACAACCACACATAAATCGTTAATAAATATAGTAGGGAGAATATAGTAGTGAGAAGTTCTGAAGTTGCTATTTTTAGTTTAGTGGTATGTAGCGTCCTTGTCTTATGAACCCAAAATATAAAACCACACAAAGATCTTAAAAAACATGATAATCTGGTCCTAAATCAAAAGAACAAGAGAGACCCAACACCAAATCATATCATCCAAACCAAATAAAAATATCCCAATTGATTTCTGAGGCAAATAATCAAAACTATGAGAGACATTAAGCCAAATTACTTGAACCCAGAACCAAAAAACAAAGCTTAATGGAGGATACATATATTGAAGACCCAAAAAATATATCATGAAAAAATAGAATAAAAATTAAATCATGTGAGGTTATTAGAATTATATCTAACAAAACTCAATAGCTTCGATTACCTGTAATCTTCAAAGGAAAAGAAAAAAAAAAAAAAAAAGACTCAACCACCAATCTTATCTCCATAAGGATGATTATAGTAGCCAAAGATTCCACAAACTTGCAACCCCAAAATTGCTAACATGAACAATTAAAAGAGACTACAAAAAAAAAAAAAAAATAGAACACAGGGCAGAAATGAGACTACAAATAAACTTGCTTGAACACATCACAAACAATGTAGAACATGCCAAAACAACTAGATAATAAACATAACAATTCAATACCTCCACAACCTATAGTTCTGCAACTGAAATTCTCAAGCTGTACAATACCTCCACAACCTATAGTTATGCAACTGAAACTCTCAAACTGTACATAAACTAAAAAAAAACCAATTAATTCTTATAGTCCATTTTTTAAGTTCACAAATCATTTTCCAAAACTCAAAATTCCCACAATCAAGTTCTAAAGGCTAAACACACAACATCCTAGATGGGCACAAAAAGAGTCAAAGCACCTCTGTTAAAATTTTAGGACAAAAAAAGCCATGCCTGCCTAATGTTCTTTCTAGACATCATTCACCGCAAAATAAAAACAAAACCAGCAACAAAATGATATTCTAATGAAACTAGAAAAAGACACCATTGATCTAATGTATGCAAGTGCTCCACGCCAACAAATAACAGAATAATAGAAATACTTCAACATATCAAGAAAAAGCAAAAAGAAAGAAGGGTATAACACCAATTCAAGAAGTATCCTGTTGGAAAAGCAAGGCCTGCTTCCAAACCATTCTCAAATCTTCTTATGCCAAAGATTTCACAAACCTGAAACCCCGAAAATGCTTACATTAGAGGAAAAAAATAAAATAAAATTATAAAAATATTTCAACAATACTCAAACAAAATATTAATCACACAAATAAAAGGAGTACATGCAATCACCAAAAAAGACAGACAAATTAAACTTGAAAACAAAGAATCACCACTTCATAATTGTCTTATTATCCAATAATTTCATTTCAAACTAAACCAAATAACATATTCAAATGCATGCAATATTCAAACAAATTGCAATAAAATAGTAGATAGAGAACTATGAAGGAAACCTACAAGCATTATTAAGATTTTAGAATTGATTAGATTAACTATCAGATTGGAAACATATACATATACCAAAGGCTAACATAATTTAAAAAAAAAAAAGCATATACGTAACCCTTGGGTTTGAGAAATATTGCAAAGCTGCTCAAACTAAACCAAATAACATATTAAAAAACATGCAATATTCAAACAAATTTCAGAAAAAATAGCTTCATAGTAAGAAAATTACGTAAAATTTAAAAGGTTGGTACCTCAGAAGGCTATCAACAAAATTCAGTCTTTGACCCAAACCAAGCTACTACCATTTTAAAATATGATCAGAAGACTTGTCCTATTTTTCAACCTCCCTAGCTCTTGCCTCTACTACAACAAAACAAAGATACAAATAAGAAACAAAAACAATAAGTTTATAGCCACAGAACAAAAACAACAAAGTATAAAAAAAAATTATAAACGAAAAGAACCAAAACTACTAGAAATTTTGAAATCCAACGCAAAAGACTACACAAACCTGCAACCCCAAAAATACTAACACCAGAAACTATTTACAACCTAATAATATGTATGGAGGAAACTATGTTAAAGACAAACCAAAGAACAAAATAAAAAGTGAGGAAATAGATAAAAAGTTAGGAGTAAGTCAAGAAGATATGGTACCAAATCCTTGCAAAAAGAAGCTCATAATGTTGATTCCCTTGTAGAACAACCTTGAAGTCACCCACGAGAATGGGTAAAAAAACAAGGTAGAGTGAAGATTGATCATCATTGTGACAGTCAGAATCCCGTGATCCGTAAGGGGAAAGACCAGGTAGAGATGTGCAATCCCACACCGCCTGGGGAAGGTCAAGTGTGATGATTCTAAGACTGTGTAGGTATAAGACTACACAGTTGAAGATTGCTTAAATGGATTGATGGGTACTACCTATATCAACAAGATCCATCTTCTTTTCTGTAGCCCATCACTTGAGAACTCCAAAGTTAAGCATGCTTGACTTGGAGTAATCTCAAGATGGGTGACCTCTTGGGAAGTTTTCCCAGGAAGCGTGCGAGTGAGGAAAAAGCACACTGGAAAGACTCGTGTTGGTTTGTAAGGCCAGTCGTCATTCCAGGAAGCAGCCATAGTGACGTGGGGCGTTACAAATGGTATCAGAGCCTTGACCCAGCCAGAAGTGTGGCCGACGGGGACGTCGGGCCTGTAAGGGGGGTGATTATGACAGTCAGAATCCCGTGATCCGTAAGGGAAAAGACCGGGTAAAGATGTGCAATCCCACACCGCATGGGGAAGGTCAAGTGTGATGATTCTAAAACTGTGTAGGTATGAGACTACACAGTTGAATAGGGCTTAAATGGATTGATGGGTACTACCTATATCAACAAGATACATCTTCTTTTCAATAGTCCATCACTTGAGAACTCCAAAGTTAAGCGTGCTTGACCTGGAGTAATCTCAAGATGGGTGACCTCATGGGAAGTTTTCCCAGGAAGCGTGCGAGTGAGGACAAAGCACACTAGAAAGACTCGTGTTGGTTTGTAGGGTCAATTGTCATTCCAGGAAGCAGCCATAGTGATGTGGGGCGTTACAATCATCATGAGCTTCCACAATAAAAAATTGAGTCTCAATGGAACCTCTTTTCCATAAGAACCCATTCTCTGTGTCATCCACCACATTTTAAACTTGAAAACACACATGAAACGCAACCCCCATGTGCACCACCACCATATATAATCCATTATTACAACAAATAACATTATATATATGTGTGTATAAATTATGTAATGTAACTGCCCAAAAAGAAAACTCATAAAAAGATTGGCTTTAGAATGTGAAATTCAACAATAATTTCTTAGAAGTCAGTCATAATTTTTTTTACAGAAAATACAAAAAAAAAAACTTGGAAACTTTCTTTGATTTTTCAGAATTTCAAAATTAGCTTTAAATTTCAGTCAGGATTTTTTTCAATGATATCTTAGAATAATAGTAAAAAGATTTTGGATGCATTAAGTAATGTTTATAAAGCTGATCAAAGAAACAACTCTAATTCACTTTTCTAGGACTTATGTGAAGGGATTGTGGATACTGAGACACAACTCTGAAAAGTGGAATGCAATGCATTAGTTAATTTCACCCATTTGGAAAAATTAGGGAAACAAAATCACAATTAATAGACTCCCAAACCTGCATACACACAACACCATATGTCTTCACAATTTATTGTTTCAACAGTATCATAAAACTAACTATCTAAAGATTTTCCACTACTTCATATTCTTTGTTATAGTAAATGAATGTTCAAGGATAGACAAGGGTAGGAATCTCAATCTCAATCTTGAGTTCGAAAAATTATTCTTCTATACAATGAATGATAAGAGCATTAAATTCACCTAATGCAGAAGGGTAGTCGGATGGGTGTAAGGGCTAAGTTGGACTGGCATCTAGGTTTGGGTCACCTAGCTTCGGGGTCGCGTGCGAGGGGTATAAGATGGGGCTAGGTGCTTCGAACACTTGTGCCTGGGTTCTCACGGCTCGGAGATGATGAGGGAGGGTTGAGGTGGTCGGAGATGGTGAGGGAGGGACGACGGGGGCTGATTGTTTTTGGGTGAGGGGAGATGGCGGCAGTACGACGAAGATGGTGGTGGTGAGTTTTGGGGGTGGCAGCTAGGTAGAAATGGAGAAGACTATGCAAAACTAGGTTAAGGGTTTTGGGAGAAAGATATATATATATATATATTTATACTAGGGTTATTGATAGTTAGGGTTTGATTATTGGGCTTCAGGTGTTTACTTTGGGTTTGGCCTAATAATGTGTAGTTTTTACTCCAATGATCCTAAAATCTACCCAAAATTTTGTAATGACCCACTAATCTAGACTAATTGGACCATTATCGAAACTATACATAAAACTTACATTTTTACGAAAATACCATAATTTATTAAGTAACTTGAAAATAAGAGTTATTTACAAATAAACAGAATACTAAGAAGGGTTTTGGGATCCCATTGTCTTTAAAACAAAACAAGATTTAAAATAAAAGACATTACATAATAATGCGGAAAATACACATAAAAACCATAAAAACATAAAAGGAGACTATATCCTCGAATCGAATAACGCTCGGCCCCTTGACTCAATTCATCATCGATACACATTCTCCAAGCGTCACGAATCTTTCCGCCTCTAAACTTATTTTCCTGCACATAAACAGAAAGGAGTGAGCCTAATGCCCAGTAAGGAAAATCTAACACAAAGTCACATACATAATTTCATAAGAAAACATAAAGACTTAACATAATACATATAACATACACTTATTATAATGGCCATTATTACTTGGGGTCCCATAGACTAAACAAGCATATGCCCATGGGATTAGTGGGGTCCTACTAGCTAAGTAGGTCATATGCCCATAACCCATTTGGGGTCTTGTTAGTCATATGGGCCATATGCCCAAGCCTACAAACATACACATATACATATCATAACACTTTTAATAACATAAAACATATAAATAACATAATCACATAACATGTTGATTCTAGCCTATTTCCTTACCAAAGTTACCGAGATTATGGACTGAGTTGGGATTGTTGGAACACTCCTAAAACCATAAAAAAAGAGTAAGTCTAAAGAAAGGAGATGAAATGAAAGAGATGGAAAGACTAAACCATAGAAAACATACTTACCAACTTATATGCTTAAAAGCTTGGATTCCCTAACCAAAATAAGAATAAGGTTAGGGGACTGAGTAGAAGGTTTTGAGAAAGGAAATAACATAAAAATACAGAAAAGAACTAGAGTTTTGGGTTTACCTCAAAGATTGCAAGATCAATCTAACATCCACCGAAATACTATAGCACTCACTTACTTCCCAAAGTGTTTGATAAGCTTATGATGTTTAAGCTTATAGTTTTTCCCCAAACCAAGTGTTTACACTCTCACACTCACTTAACACTAGCAGCCTCTGAACTTAGAGCAAATGGTGAATAATGGCTGGGTACTAGGTCCTATTTATAGAGTTTGGGAATGAAAATATCTTGATTTTACTTGAATAAAAATAATGGCTTTTTAGGTGAAAATCATTTGAATAATCGTTCAGCAGAGGCTGAAGACTCATTCAGAAGATGCTGGACTGTTGAAGGAGTTTGAATGGCTGAAGGGAAAAGAATTCAAATGTATTTGAATTCATGCTGGTGGAGGCGATATATCGCCCCCCTATAGGCGATATATCGCCTGGACCTTTGTTCCCGAGGCGACCGTGCATCGATTCTTGTTTTCCGTATCTACGTGCTGCGATATATCGCCCCTTATAGCTGCGATATATCGGCATACGCTGAATATTTAAACACGAATTTACACATTTTTAGCTGAGTTTGAATGGAGTAAACAGCCTTGACTAAGCCCTCAACGTGCTCAAAGCTGCTGACTGACCCTATACATTCAAACTTTTACCCTTATTTAATTTAATCCTCAAAAATACTTAATCCTTAATTACCATTCAAAACATGTGCTTAAAATCCTATTGGTTGATGTCTAAACCTTATAATATAATAATATAATCCTTAATATCAGACACATTAATCAAACCTTAGGTTATACTTAATATTCTTAAACTATAGGTTAAACTTAGAAAATCTATAAGTACTACTATGAGTGTCCAAATAACTCCCGGTCTGAACCAAAAATCCAAAGTAACAATGATAACACTAAACATACTATAATACTACTAAACAATTAGCTAAGTAAAGTTCTTGGACTCTACAAATTTATAGTACAAAATATTATTAGCTAGAAATTTATACCCAAAATTTATAACTTAGGTAAACAAATTTCTTGTTTATATATATTTAAACTAATTAAAATTAAATAAGCTAGGTAGACAATATTTGGAAGATATTGTTATCATTATATAATATTAATAAGGGAATATACTCATTTGGTACCCTATGTTTTTGTAAAATATCATTTTGGTACCCTCTGTTTTCAATAATGCTCATATGGTACCTTGTATTTTAAAATCGTACATATTTGATACCCTAAACTCAGATTTGATAGATAAAATTTTGTCAATATGATAAAACTGTCATCAGTTATATGTAATTATGTAATTAAATTTAAATTTGTAACTTACATAATTGACAGCAGTTTGATTAAATTGACAAAATTTTATCTATCAAATCTGAGTTTAGGGTACCAAATATGTACGATTTTAAAATACAGGGTACCATATGAGCATTATTGAAAACAGAGGGTACCAAAATGATACTTTGCAAAAACATAGGGTACCAAATGAGTATATTCCCTATTAATAATTATGTTATTTTGGATAACAAATTGGATATATATATATTAATATCATAATATATAAATTGTATATTAATAAATATATAAATATACAATCAAACCTACTCTATTTAAATTTTATTGATAGTTAGGGTTTCATTATTGGGCTTTAGGTGTTTACTTTGGGTTTGGCCCAAAAATGTGTCGTTTTTACCAGAGCCCATTGACCCTAAAATCTACCAAAACTTTATAACTTAGGTAAACAAAATTTTTATTGATATATATTTAAACTAATTAAAACAAAATTTGGAAGATATTATTATTATCATATAATATTAATAATTAGGTTATTTTGGATAACAAATTGGATATATATTAATAAATATATAAATATTATTGTTATTAAATTCCATATATATATATAACATAGTTTGGTCGATTAACATAGTCTTATATAAAAAAATATGACTACATTAAAAATCTAACTTTATTATTATTATTATAACTTTACTTTCAGGATTACATCCATCTCTATTCACCTTCAACACTTTGATTGCTACCAAGTTAGTAGTAAAATATTAATTATTTATTATTACATAAATAATTGGAAGTTGCTTGGAATATGCAAATTTAGTTAATTAGTATATTTGAAAACATATTTTATCATTTAATTATTTAATTTAGACTATGATATGATATATTTGTTATTTTTTTTTCTGTAGAAAAATATCTTGCAGTTGAAACATATATTACATTCATTGACATAATGAGAAATAGTAAGATTTCATTAATAATAGTTTAAATAAAATTATAAACCCACAAAAAAATAAATTATGAACTTTATATTTGAATTTTTTTTCTTTTTGAAGATCATGGCAAACCACCTACAAAAAGAATTTCATATAAAGATTTTCCAGAAGAAAAAAAGGAAGAGATCCGTAGAAAACAAAGAGAGAGATATGCTAAAGAGAAAGCATTAAAAACCAATTCAATTTGTATAAATGATATCGAATCATCAAATAACGATGATTTTGACACATTTGTTAATGAGCTTACGACAGTATCAATTACTCAACATTCAAATATTAGTGTTCAATATACGAACAATATTGAACATGTTAGTCCTCTTCAAAGAGTATCAATGAGACAATGAAATTCTCATACTCATACTGACATCAATAAAGAGAGATCGTCTCGCGAAGTCTTTCTTTATCCCAATCTTGATGGCATCGAGCTAATTCATTCAGAGGAAAATTCATCTATAAATGTCTCTATCCAACAGGTTTTCCTGAAATTATTTTTCTTAGTTCTATTCTTTTTTTCTTAACATTTCAATTTTTTTATGAATAGGACCCATATGTTGTTCGAGTGGATCCAATCTACAAACACAAACATATCAAGACCTTGTAGGGGTAAGGAATTAATATAAAATTAGTTAGTTTTTCAAATTCATTCATTAAAACAATATGAATAGTTTCATTTTGTTTTCTAATTAGTCAATCTCATCGAAATAGGTCAATCGCATACGCGTTCTACTTTTAGACAATTGCTAAAAGTGGTGTCATCTGAACCATATTCACTTTCATTAGTTCCTAGTTGTAGACATTGTAAAGCAAGTGATTCTGCCATGAAACAACTGGCTTTTATTGTGCTGATGAAAACATTTCTCTGGCCACAAATAATGTATCAAGTGACCTTTATGCGTTGTTTACATCCAACAGTAGTGAATCTGCATATTTTTGGACATACATTCGTACTTATAACAATAAGTTTGTGTTTACATCGTTCGGTGTTAATTTTGATAAAGAACTCTGTCGAAGAAATAGAGGAATATATACTTTCAGAACCCAAGGACAAATCTATCACTATATCAACGATTTGCTCCATTCTAATAGTCGTCCTTCTTATGTCCAATTGTATTTCTACGACATGGAGCATAAATTAGAAAATTGAATTTCTGATTAAGACAGAATGGTGTAAAACACCTTATTCTATTACTTTGTAAAAACGTCACTTATCTCATAGATAATTAGAAAAATACCGCTTAGAATAAATTCAGTGGGGCCTTGATAAAACATGCAAGTTTGGGCCCAATAGTTCAAAATAAAAATAAAGTGTTCATATGCAATGTTTATAGAAAATAAAAATAAAAAAATTAAGTCCCACTGGCTTATTTAAAATAACTAAATAAAGTCCATAACTTAGTCCTTTAAAACTCGGCGCTTATGTTGATCGTTTATTCGTTCATAGGAAACCTCCATGCCACATCACAAAGCGTGCTAGAAAGAAACCATATTTATTACCTGAAATGGGGAAAGTAAGGGGGTGAGCTAAAAGCCCAATAAGGAAGTATAACAAAATCCAAGTTAAGACAAGAAAGACATGTATAACATAACAGAACAATTCATAATGTCATCAAACTCATATCTCATAATAAAAAATGAAACATAGTAATACATCACATTCATTCACATAAGCATACTCTTTTGGTTGTGATCTAAATGTGTCCTTAAGATGTGATGAGGGCCAATCATTTCCAATCGCGGATCCCAAGGTTAGAAAGGCTCTTGATCTCCACCATCCATCCAAATTTGATCCAATGGCTAGAAAACCTTGACTTTCCTTATAAATACCCCAAGACTTGAACCCACTTCTTCACACCAACACCTATTTAGCTTAGTGGTATTTCCTTCAATCTATATCTAGGAGTTCCAAGGTTCTAATCTTCGCAAAGGCATTTTTGAGGTGATTTTCGCCCCTGGTCATTTATTCATTCATTATTTTTTTTGTTGCTTATTTCCTCTCATACCAGATTTGCATTGTAGTGGCGCTAGGCATTCTCTTGCTACTAAGGATCCGCTCTCGCTTGCCGCTTTGCCCTTCTTTACGCACCCAAAAATATGCCAGGTATACCTTCTTCCTCCAATGATACACACATTTCCTTTATCTTTTATATGAGGGTAGGGTCACTAGTTGAAATGCACCCGTTCCTTAGAGGTTTTTTTTTTTCTTTCACGGCCCATCAGACACATATGCATGAGTCCTTTTCTTATACCCCTCACACTTATGTTGTAGATATAGGGTTGTCTTTACGCACATACGTCATCGAGTCTTAGCTGGCCCATGGCGTCTAGGCGGTGTTCTGAAGGTCCATCTAGTATTGAATTTATCGAGTTGTCATCCTCCGACTCTGAGGCTGACGTTTGCATACCCCCTAACCACGGGGGTGTGTGAATGCTCTACCTACAGAGGTTGTCCTACCTTAGGCAGAAGATGCGCGACCTTGAGAATGAACTCGAATCTGTTACTAGTGGTGAGGGTTTAGGTTTCTCCCCATGTCATGAAACGTATGTCTCCCAACTAATCAACCCTTCAGGATTGTATAGCCAAAATCGCCTGCCTAGAGGAAAACCTGCCACCTGAACCTTTTTCTTTCTGTGGTGATGAATCCTCAAGCCATGGGGGTCCTATCTGTGGGGGTGCCAATAGTGAACCCCTTGAGCCTGAGTTTCTTTCTATAATTTTCCCCACGCTTCCTCACCTGCCCCCGGTCGCACGTCATAGGGTCAAGCAGAGTGCGGGTAGATGTAAGATGTGTAGAGGACCTTCTAGGGGGTTGAGGAAGTTAGTCACTCACAAATTGCCTGTCTCTGTCCAGGTACCTGACATGCGGAGGAGGACTTCCGATAATTCTGAAATTGTGGGTATCATGTCCATTCTTACCCATGTTAAGCTTGCCAACATGCTGAAGGCCCACCAACTATCACCGGACATCAAGTTCATAATTCCAAAGTGCGAGGACCGTGCATTTGAGTCGCCCAAAGGGCTCGTTGCTTTCAGCGACTCAATAATCAAATCCAGTGGAGTTTTGCCGCTTTACCCTTTTTTTGTCAAGGTACTCAACTACTTTGAGCTGGCGCCCCTCCAACTGTCCCCCAAATCTTGGGTGGTGCTCAGTTGTTTATACGTATTATACAAACAAGTGCACTCTAGAGAGCCTTCCATGAGTGAGGTCCATCACCTTTATACCCTTAGGGCGAACCCAATAGTCCCCAGCTTCTATCAGCTCCAGAATGTCATGGCTCTTACAGGGTATCCCCTTGTGGAGGGCTCCATTTCCAACAGAGGCTCGTGGAAGAGTGACTTCTTCTTCACCCCCAATGTGTCCACCCAACATACGTGCTTCAACACTTCAAGTAAGCTTATTCCCACCCTGAGTTTGTATATAAGAAATTTCACTTTTACCCCTCCTTTTTCTGGTTTATCTAACTATGGTTATTTCTTTTTTTTATTTGCTGGTCTTGAAGGGGTTGTCGGCCTTACCTTGAAATCTTTGGCCTGTGATCAAGTGGCGAAGATCCTGGGTGTGCTGGCCTTGCGTAAACAGGCCCGTGGCCTTTTCACAGAGGGCAACCTTTATTCGTACAAGCTGCTATCTCCGAATCAAGTTGTTTCCTTATGCTCCGTCTCACCCAAATCTACCATTCCGTGGGTATACGGTGGCAATGAAGACAGTTATGATGAGGAAGCTGATAAAGATTACATCTACCCATCGGGTAACCATATACGGAAGATGAAGCAGAGGTGGATTCCGAGAATTACTCATGTTTACGATCCTTGGCCGGTGGGGCTAGGGATGTTGCTGATGATGGACACACCGACGGTGCTACTTCTCAGGTTCCACCGTCGGTGCCTGGTGGCGAGTTTGCTTTCAACGCCCATGCTCCCCCCTTCTATGCCAACGAGGAACTTTGTCATTCCTTCTTTTGGTGATGCCCTTCCACCCTTGGAGAGGCGTTTGAGGCGGGCGTCTTCGGGTGCCTTTCTGCCTAAAGAGGTGACTCCGCGCCCCTCTGCCCCTCGTGCCTCTGCAGACGGGTCAGGGCCCTCTCAGTCTCCTTCCTTGTCTAAGCATGCTTCGACGGGTATACATGCTTCCCCCCATCGAGCCTATGCTTCCGCTTCTAGAGGCCATCCCCTGGCAAACCAGTATGGAGAAGCCATGAACCGTTACATGGGCAACATTCCTGAAGGCGAGTGGGGGTATATGCACAACATTCTAGATGCCGAGTTGGGTGAGGCTTAAATGCGAGCCTCCATGCAAGTATTTGTCAAAACACTCGATGTATGTTTTTTGGTTTCTATATCGCTTGACCATTTATTTTGTTTCTTTGTCCTTACTTAGGCTTCCATCCTGGGTCACCAGCTTGTCGCCTCAAGTTCTTCATACACACAATGGTTACAGCTCAAGCTTGAGGGGGCAATGAAGAATCTCTCAATGGCAGAGGCAGAAAATGGTAGTTTGTTCACACGGGTCCGTGATTTGGAGGGTCAGCTTGCTGAAGCAGTTTGCCAAAGGGACATTGCATTAGCCAAGGCTACTTCGACCTCTCTCTCCAACACTAGACTTGAAGCTACCATCCACACTCTAAACAAGAAGATTAGTGCGCTTGAGGCCGAACTTGTAAATGTTGAGAATGGCATAATTGAGCGCACACTGCACGCCGTGTGGAGGACCATTCCTGGTGTCGACCTGTCTCCCTTTGGAGAGTATGCAATTGGGAAAATGTAACGCCCTTGATAACCAAGGTCGTTACACTATGTGATTATAAAGGTGCAGAACTTGCTAATCAAGTCATATAGTTGAAAACGTGACCCTAAAGTCATAACCAGGTTAGGATTAAGAGATTTTGGTCATAAAAAGGAAATTTCTCATTAAAATAAACGTTTAATACATGGGATCCCAAAATAGGTTTTAAAGGACAATTTACAAATTTTCAAAGTTTATGTACAATCACAAGCCACTCTAATGGCAAAATAGGCACTTTAGGTTCTCTTGTCCCTATACCTTCTCGGCCATGGCGGCCGAGCAGCTGACCATGTACATTCTTCCCCAAAGCTCTCCAACTCAGGACTGGTCCACCTTGCCCTTGCCTTTACCTTTACCTGCACCATGTAGCACCCGTGAGCCAAGGCCAAGCAAGAAAACCATAATGCAGAGCATAAACGATACAGACAAACAAATAATCCACAAGGCTGTTAACCAGGTAATCAGCATGCCATAACAGTCATTTACTCAGAGAGGTCAAACAATTATTCATAAACCAATCATCCCAGTATTAAACAACTTATAATCATCAAAAAACAATAATAACATATCAATATTCATCATACAATACTCAGGGTTGGTGCCCTTAGGCCGCACCCTCTATTTAACCCACTGTCTCCGGCTCACTTAGGCCGAGCCCAGTGTTTAACCCACTGACTCTGGCTCGCTTAGGCCAAGCTTAGTGATTACTTAATTAACCTCAGCTACCAATGGCCGAGCCGCATCCTGTGTGCAAATATCAATTCCAGCACTCTTAGGCCGTTTATTTCATGCTCTCATGGCATATCATAATCACAACCCAATTACATTCAAATATAAGGAGCCCTTAGTCCCAACAATCACACATGGGTGCAGTTTTCTTACCTTTAATTTTGAGTGCTTTGGTTAATAGGGACGACCCTCGAGCATGATCCCGTTCGAGCCCTAGCGTACACCTAGTCACAACCATAAAATAGAACCCTTATTAAAATTCAATTCTGTAACCCAACTTCGGGACCAATCCCAAGCTCTCGGGAAGCCCAATTCCACCAAACGGGGTGGTGGAATCGACCCACGAACCCCCAAGAAAAAACCCTAAAAGAATTCCAAAAAACAAAGTTCTGGAGGCAGGGTAGCGCTACAACGCTACAAGAGGGAGCCACAGCACTACAGACAGAAACCCAGCCCCCCAAGAACACAGCCTAGTGATGTAGCACTCCTAGCCTAGCACTACAATGCTGCAACCCGAACATGCAATATTCTGGGTTTTTTCCATTGAAGTTCCCCGAGCCAAAACTCAAAACATCTAACCCAAACCTCAACCAAACTCAAAATTAAACCTATAACTCACTATATCTCACCCAAAACCACCTAACAACATCAAAAACTTAGCTAATAGCATCATCAAACATAGAAAACCAAAATTGAGCTTGAAGCTCAAGAACTTCATCTGAAAACAAGAAAACCCAGATAATCAAGATAAAAAATTGTTACCTCTGATGAATGAATCTGACCCTAGGTTGCCCTCAATGTTCCTCCCAGCTTTGTTACCTTCAATTCCCAAGTTTAAACCTTTAAACTTCCATTTTAAACCAAACTCAGAAACCATTCTCCACAAAGCTTAGCAAATTCAGATAAAACCTTAAACCTTACCTTAATTTGGAAACTAATTCCAGTTGAACTCCTTAGCCACTCCAAGGATCAAAGTCTCAAGGCCTAGCCTAGACTTTCTCTGAGTTCTCAGCTTCAAAATCCACAAGAGAGGGTGAGAGAGAGAACACACCGTGTGGGAGAGAAATGGTGAGTTAAGTGTCTCTATTTTCCTTCTTTTTTTTCCTTCACAGCTTCTAACACTTCTACTACTTTCCACTAAATTCTAAATGAACAGAGTGTATCAGTTATCACCCTTAATAATCAAAAGACCCTTTTACCCTCCCAACTAAAAACTAAACCTTTTAATCAATCTAAGGGTATTTTGGTCATTTGCTCTCAATTCCCGCTAATTCCTCGAGTGTCCCTAATATTTACTACTTAAATCCTATCATCTAATTAATCACCAATTATTTTCCCCAATGTCTAATAATCTCCAATATATCTCTCAAATTCCCAGAAATACCCCTAGGCTCCCCCGAGCTGGGTATAAACCCCTGCAGTGACTATTTCGCTAAACCGCTCACTAGGATTGTCTCGAGCCATATGCTGCAAATATATTCACATAATAATATGGTCTCAAAAATTTACCACAAATAATCACATTTATGCCCTCAACGGCCAAAGTTACAAATATGCCTCTATAAGCTAATTAGGGCTCACATGCTTATTAATACTCATAAACATGCATTTCATACATCTATATAATCATATAAGCATTCTTATCACATAATCATGCATTTAATCATTTAAATCACACATAAACCAATTATTCCCTCCCGGCACACTAATCAAGGCCCTTAAGCCTTATTAGTGATTCTGGGTCGTTACAGAAAATCTCTGAGTGGAAATGTCAGGGTGGAAACTCGTAGATCCCTCTTCAAGGCTTATTTGTATACATATATGTTGCTGCCGTGTAATCCTCCATATTGTTTTCCTTTTTTTTTTTTTTTGAACTCCTCATAAATCTTTAATGGTGTGTAGAACTCTTGATTTATATGTCCTTGTTTGTTTTTTATATCAACTATGAGGATGCATTGGCCTTTCTAGCCTTTGTTGTTCTCTTTTAATTATCAGACTTAAGGGACTTTGGTAAGTCCCTCTTATTCTTTTTTTTTTTTACGAATTCCTTGTGTCTTCTTTGGGCTGATGACAATAGTCTTTTTTGTGCACCCTGTCTATACTTGTAAGGAAATATTAACCCTTCAGGTTCTTGGTATCCTTTTATATTCTTTGCACGCGCTTGTAATTTTGTGCCAGAAGCGCCCTTCTCATCATTATGTATAATACTATTTTTACAAAGGTCTTTTATAGGACCCTTTTTGGCTAGCCGGATTAATGGTCATTATAGACTTATTAGGAGATGCCTTCCTTACAGCCTCACCCCCTGCGGGGGCATCAGCCTTTGGCTAGCCGACTTAGTGGTCGTTCTAGACTTATTGGGAGATGCCTTCCTTACAGCCTCACCCCCTGCGGGGGTGTCAACCTTTGGTTGGAGGTATTCATTCATTATAATTTTCTTTATTTTACTATTCCCTTGATATTCATAAGGGTAGCTAATCTTTTTGAATATAAGAGACAGCTTGCCGAGTTTATTCTTTTTTGCATATATGCGTGCCTCATGTCCTGCCCCCCAAGTGCTTGGTGAAATTTATTCCATCAAGCACTTCGGTGAATGTTTGCATAGAGAAGAAATGTAGCATGCGAAGTAGCGAATATTTTCATTCATAGTAGGCATATTACAAAGACATATATGAAACAGTTACATTTACATGTGAGGTTATCTAGGTAACCTCTTTGATTCTTATTTGCTGAAGTTAGCATAACATACAATAAACTAAATATGGACATTCTTTGCATTGTATATGAAAGTCTTACTGGTAGTATTTCTTGAGGTGTTCTGCGTTCCATGCTCGGGGTATTACGGCATCATCCATGCGTGCTAGTTTATAAGTGTTCGGCGATATGCATTGGGCGACTTGGTAGGGTCCTTCCCAGTTTGCCCTAGTACCCCTGCCCCCAGGTCTCGCCTGTTGGGGAGTACTTTTCTTTGCACAAAGTCTCCTGTCCTGAACATTCTTTCTCGCACCCTTGAGTTGTAGTACCTCGCTGCCCGTTGCTGGTATATTGCCACTCTTATTTGCGCCCTTTCCCTTCTTTCTTCTAACATATCTAAGTTTTTGGCCATTGCTGCATGGTTGAATTGGTCCTTGTATGCCTGTATCCTGAAGGAGTTAATCTTCATTTCAACTGGGAGGACAACCTCACATCCATATGCTAAGGAAAAATGGGTCTCCCAGTGGTTGTGTGCAGTGTGGTCCTATAGGCCCAAAGCACATTAGGTAGCTCCTCGACCCATGCTCCTTTCAGTTTCTCTAGCTTCGTTTTTAGGTTCTTCTTGAGGACTTTGTTAATGGCCTCCACCTGTCCATTGGCCTGCGGTTGCACAATAGCTGAGAAGCTTCTCCTTATTCCTTTCTCCTTACAATACTCCTCGAACGTTTCCCCCTCAAACTAGGTGCCATTGTCAGAAATGATTTTGTAGGGCACTCCATACCTGCAGACAATGAATTTGTTGACAAAGGTGGTGATCTGCTTGGCCGTTATTTTTATTAGAGGTTCTGCTTCAACCCACTTGGTGAAGTAATCTACCGCTACGACTGCATACTTGGCTCCACCCCTACCTACGGGAAGGGCGCTGATTAGGTCTATTCCCCAAATAGCGAAAGGCCAAGGGCTGGTTAGGCTAGTTAGCTCATTTGGGGGGTTCCGGGAGTAGTTTGCGTGTCTCTAACATTTGTCACACTTTCTCGCGAAGTCACTTGCATCCTTCTCCATAGAGGGCCAGCAGTACCCTTGCCTTATGGCTTTCCTGGCCGTGGATGGCCCACTCGCATGGTTGCCGCATTCGCCCTCGTGTATTTCATACAAAACTTTCATTGCCTCATCTTCATCAAAACACTGCAAGAGCGGCACAAAAAACCCTCTCTTGTACAAGACTCCGTATACTAAGGTATACCAAGTGGCTTTATACACCAGTCTCTGAGCCTCTCTCTTGTCTGTTGGTAGAGCTCCATCCTTTGGTAGTTCATAATTGGGTCGACCCACGATTCTTTTGGGGTGTTTATCATGTGAACCTATGCTTCAATGATGCTTGGCCTGGATAAGTACTCCACAGGTATGGACTTGAGGATATCTCCATCCCTTGTGGAGGCCAACTTTACGAGGGCATCGGTGTGGGTATTCCTCTCAATCGACCATTTCATCAGTCTTCCCGAGGTTTCAAGTTTGTGCAAGACCTGTCTCAAGGGGTTATAAGTGAGTACCTCGATCACATGGGCGTGGAAGTAGGGCCTTAACTTTCTTGAGGCCACGACTAAGGCATATGCTAACTTCTTTGTCTTTGGGTATCGGGTTTCCATGTCTACCAACCATTTACTGACGTTGTACATGGGTTGTTGGTGCTTCTTCTCTCCTTTAACCAGGGCAGTGCTTATGGCATGCTCAGATACTGCCAAGTATAAGTATAACTTTTCGCCCTTTTCAGGTTTAGCCAACAAGGGTGGCTTCCCTAGGTGTTCCTTCAACTTGGTAAAGGCGTCCTCGCAATCTCCATCCCAAGCGAACTTTTTTCTCCCTTTTAGGATGTTGAAGAAGGGGAGGCACTTGTCTGTAGACCTTGAAATGAATCTGGTGAGGGCTTCTACCCATCCCGTTAGACATTGCACCTCTTTCTTGCTCTTGGGTGGATTCATTTCTACTAGGGCCTTTATTTTGTCAGGGTTAGTTTCAATACCTCTGGAGTTGACTATGAAACCCAAGAACTTTCCCGAAGAGACTCCGAAAGTGCACTTGAGTTGATTCAGCTTCATTCGGTTTCTTCGGAGTGTGTCGAACATCTCACTTAGGTCCCCGTTGAGTTCTTCGACATTTTTTTTCTTCACCAACATATCGTCAATGTATACCTCCATGTTCCTTCCTATCTGGTTAGCGAACATCTTGTTCACCAATCTTTGATAGGTGGCACCTGCGTTCTTCAATCCAAAATGCATCACTTTGTAGCAATAGAGTCTTTTATCTGTTATGAATGAAGTATGTTCTTCGTCAGCTGGGTTCATGGGTATCTTGTTGTATCCAGAATAAGCATCCATGAAGCTAAGTAACTCATGTCCTGTTGTTTCATCTACCAGTTGATCTATTCTTGGAAGCGGGAAGCTGTAATTAGGACAAATCTTATTGAGGTTAAAGAAGTCCACACAGGTCCTCCATTTTCCGTTCAGTTTTGGGACTAGTACGGGGTTCGATTCCCACACAGGATAGAACGCTTCGCGAATAAACCCATTTGCCTTCAATTTGTCAACCTCCTCCTTCAAGGCTGCATATCTTCCCGGGTCGAGCGCTCGTCTTTTCTGCCTAACTAGCCTTGCCTCGGGGTCGATATTTAAATGGTGGCACATGATGGAAGGATCTATCCCCACCATGTCTTCGTAATTCCAAGAAAATACATCGAGATTATCCTTTAGGAATCTCACCAATTTCTCCTTTGTGTCGTCTTGAAGGTTTTTTCCCACCTTTAACTTTCGTAATGGCTCTCCTATTACAACGATTTCTTCTAACCCCTCCACAGGTTCGACCCCTAGCTCCTCTGTGACTCGGGGGTCCAGTTCCTACGGGTTTGTGCCTCCATGTACTACCATCGCCATTGGTTCCCATGGCTTGATAGACGTGCGAAAGGAGGTGTTATAACACTCACTCGATTCTTTCTGTTCCCCTTTCATACTCGTTATTCCCCCAAGAGTTGGGAACTAGCTAGGTGATATATTGAAGTTATCGCTTTCAATTCTCTTAGGGATGGTCTCCCCAATACTGCATTGAAAGCTAAAGCATAGTCTACCACGACGAAGTTTGCCATGATAGTAGTTTATCTAGGTTGTTCTCCCATGGTGATGGCCAATTCGATTACCCCTAAAGGTTGTATTGAGTCCCATGTGAAGATGTACAGGGAGGAATGGTAGGGTCTCAAGTGTCTGATGCCCAAACCCATCTTCTCCAAGGCGGGGCGATACAAGATGTCCACGGAACTTCCGTTGTCTATGAGGACCCGATGCACCCTCATGTTGGCCAATTGGACTGTCAACACCAAAGGATCATTGTGGGGGAAGTGCACCACTCGTGCAACCTCCTCCGTGAAAGTGATCGAGTCATTTTCTCCCTTAAAACTCTTCGGGGGTCGTTGCTCCAAGCTCATGACACACGGTGGTGGACTCCGTCTGGCTTCTCTAGCGTATCTGTCTCGACCCTTCCTGGACTCTCCTCCAAACCCTGGGTCTCCAAAGATCGTTCTCATTTCTCCTTATATTTCTGGGGCTCTTTCTCGAGCCTGAGGTGACGCTGGCCCGTCCTCTGGTTTTTATTTTCCCTTCTGACATATCTGCTTAGGTGCCCCCTGTGTATGAGCTCCTCAATTCCTACCTTCAAATGGGTGCACTCCGCTGTGGTATGGCCAATGTCCTTGTGCTACTAGAAGTATTTGCTAGGGTCCCTTTTGGACCGGTCTTTCTCATCGGTGAGGGTCTCTTGAAGGAAACTTAGCCTTCATTTGTGAGGTAGATATGTTCTTTGGTGTCTGTCGGGTTTGTATAGAAGGTGTAAGACGTTTACCTGGGGTCGCTTCCACGTTTGGGCCTTCTCTTGTGGTCATCTCTCGGCCCCTCGTACACCCTCTTCTTTTTTGCACCATTCGAACCTTCATGGGCTGAAGGCTTGACATGGGATTCACTTTTTCCTGCCTTTAGGTTCTCATGGACATCCTCGACACGAATGTAGTCTTGTGCTCTTTCGTAGAAGTCATCTAAATCAGTGACCTTCCTTTTGAGCATATTATCCCAAAGCTTACTGATTGGGCGCACTCCAGCCGTGATTGCCATCTTGAGTTCTCCCCTGGTTAGGCTTTCCACTATAGCTACCTCCATGTTGAACCTATGAATATAGCTCTTCAAGCTTTCTCCTTCACCCTGCTTTATGTTAGCGAGGCTAGTGCTCGGCTTGGTGTAATCGCGTACGGCATGATGTTGTTGGAGAAACTCGTCGGAAAATTGTTGCCACGACCTAATGGTTCCCGACCTCAGTCTCTTGAACCATTTGTACGCAGGCCCTTTCAGCGTGACAACGAAATAGTGACACCTTGCTCTGCTATTGATCCCTTTCAACTTCATTAAATCATTGAAGGCGTCCAAGTGGTATTTGGGGTCCGAGGTGCCCTAATAAGGGGTCATATGAGGATATTTAAAGTTGGCCGGGAGTCATTCAAACCGGATTTCTTGCATGAAGGTTGACTCCTAGTCGAACTCTTCATCGATATTGTGCCCCCAGACGCTGTGACAATCTTGCTCCGAAGGCTTCTCATCTCGGTGTCTAGCTCTTGTCACCTACTATTCAAGGAGTCTCTCAGCTCAGTAGGGTTTGCCTTTCTCCTTTCTTTGCCCTTTGAAGGGGCCATAGGAGGTGTCGTCCTAACTTCTGACCTCTTCCCATTGAGTTTTTCTCTTAGGCTAGGGGGTGCCTCTTTTGAGGTGGCTTTGGCTTCGTTCTTACGACCATTGTCATCCCTCCGCCTTTGCTCCTGGGGGTATTTCCTCAGCCTAGGTCCCTCATGGTACTTTGTCTGGGGAGTGTTGCTGGTGGAAAGTCGGCTTCTCCCATCGTCTACAGGGACAGTGATTTCCCCTCTTTCACACACTTTCTCTTTATGCTTTGGAAGGGGTATGCTCGACTTTCCTTGCAGAAGGCCATTTAAAACCTCCTGCATGTTCTCTAGTGTGGTTTCCAGGCTTCGATTCTTTTTGTGTAGCTCATGAATCTCGTCCTTGTAGAAGCGAGTCATTGAGCTGGAAGTCACCAAGTGCACTCGGGGACTCTTGCCTGGCTTGTGTGTCGAGGGACCCGGGTCTCAGTGGCCAGAGCGTGGTGCCACCGGGGGTCGAGGATGTGGGTGCGCTGGCGGCTCTGAATGACCTCTATTGGGCCGGACAGCTGGAGATGATGCATCCTTCTCCTCCCTTGGGGGAGGACATTCCTTCGAAATATCTCCATGCTTAGGCGGAGGAGGTTTTTTCCTGGAGGCCCTCAGTTGTTCTCCGTCTAGGTGAACCTCAACATCTTGTAGTTGTCGTAAGCGTTTTGAACGCCTTGGCATTTTTCCTTGTTGGAAGTGATGAAAGAACGTTGGCTTGATACTTGTCCTTCTCACAGATGGCGCCAAACTATTGACGGCAGAAACTCATCAATGATATATGGATGGAAAACTCAAAGACTTAATAAGAGGGTCATGAACTCAAAAGAACTTGTAGAAATTTAGAGAAAAATTTCTAGCGAATAATAGAAGAAGACTCGTACATTGCTCTTAGAATAGTCTGGTATTACACGATTTTTCCCACATTCACAATTGTTTATAAGTACGCGAGTAGTAATGTTCGAACAGGAATTGGTCAATGGCAAGTGATCGAGAACCTTAAAATCCTCGATCACTTGGGTACATATAAGATACTAAGTGAGCAAAGCATATTATAAACACATTTAAACACACGAGCAACATGAAGGAAAACATATTACGACACTTAGAGTATTGTTTCAAAATTTAGCTAATTTTGCAAGATAATAAAGTGTTATGCTAGGTTCGATCATATGAGTAGATGTTCTCATAGCAATTATAATGTGCAACTATTATAATATCAAAACGAAATGTCTTTACACCATGAGAAAATTTTGCTTGGATGTATTTAAAAATATTAAAAGAAAATAAAACTGCCTTAGGTAGTAAATTTTCTTAACACCGCGAACAATTTGTTCGGGTGTTCTAATTACAAAACTTTTATAATTATTGCGTAGTTGTAGGGGGTCTTGTGGAGGTTGTTGATCAACGTAGGGTCCAACTTCCTCCTTGGCACCATTAATGCCCGTCGCCAAGGAAATTTCAAGAGATTCTGGAATATCTCTCTCCCCTCTAGGCGAGCAGCACATTTGGTGAGTTCAGCTTGTTTTACCTGCTCAGAAAGATAATCAATGTTTGCATCTGGGTTGTTCTTCCAGAACATGTAAAAGCAAGTAAATACGGCTCCTCGAAACTTCTCCAAGTTTTGGGCATTTTGCGCCTCGAGCAGCTTCACTCGATCCTGTAGGTAGTTCGCCTCCTTCATGCTTGTCTCCAGATATTCTTGCATCTTGGCTGCTTCATTGTAGTTGGTTTTGGAGGCTTCTTTGAATTTCTCATTCGCAGCAACAACCTTAGCCAGATCTTCTTGGTTCTTCTTCAACTCTTCAGTCAAAACGACAACTTTGTCATCAGCTGCCTTGACTTTGGCCTCCCATGCCTTGACCTCCTCAGCATGTTCGACCTTAATTGCCTTTATCTCCTTAGCATGCTTTGTGTCAATTTCCCTGATGTGGCGCCAACTGTTGTTTACGGTAAGAAGCCTCTGCGAAAGAAGAAAGATAAAGTCATCAGAAATTATAAAAAGAGAGGATGTTTGAATAAAACTAAACTCCAGAAACTTACCCTTAGTGATGCACATGGGGCGGGGAATTGGTGGGGAGTGCTCCCCCCGTCCCCATCCCCATCCCCATTTATATTTCTAATCCCCATCCCCGCTTATTCTTCGTGGGGGACGGGGTGGGGAATCCCCTATTAGGGCGGGGAATCCCCACGGGGAACCCATTTATTTAAAAAATATATTTTAAATTAAAATTGTAAATTAAAATATTGCACAATATTTATTATTTAAAATATTAAACACTATCCTAAATAAAATTTAAAATATTAAAAAAGTTACTACTATACTACACAAACACATAAATAAATATACAAAATACATATAAAATATTACAAAAATATATAAAAATTTAAACGGGGCCTCGTCGGGGCGGGGAGTGCTATTCCCATCCTTGCCCCATTTAACATTCAGGGATTGAAAGTTATCCCTGTCCCCGTCCCGTTCCCCATTTAGACAGGGATTCCCCGCCCTATTAGGGGCGGGTCCCCGCGGGGCCCCGTCCCCATGGGGAAAATGGGCATCCCTACTTACGCTGAGGATTTTGTTGAACCCATGAGCAAGGATTTGACTGTGTTTCAGCGAAGAGAGAGAAACAAAAGCCTCTTGGTTGCGACAATGCTTTACTATCTTTTGAAGTCTATCATTTGTTGATCAATAGGCATTGCTCAACAACTCTGCTGCCAAAGCCGCCTGGTCTCTGGAGGACTCGGTGCGAGGAGGTGGAGGAGGTGTATTTGTTCTGGAAGGAGTAGGTGCTGGAGGGTCTTCTGATCACATCCTTTTCCTCAAAGGTTCCCCACTGGCATCTCTAGTATTTTTTCTGCTTGATTTTTTTGAGCTGACCGATTTGCCTCCAGAAGTATAGATGTCAAACGCATCATCAATCTGCATGAGTACAAGAAAAAACAAACGAGTAGGTATGTCAAGAAATAGTTTTGCATGATATAGGAACAAACTAAAAGAAATTCTAAGTGGTATATCCGAACTGTAATTACTGGTTGCTACATTATCTAAGGAACTACTACTACACTCACTATCAGCCTTGAATAAGTCCAAGCTAAAACGACTTGTCATAAATTCAAAGTTGCCATCCCTATCAAATAAATGATAAGGCATGGGCAGTTTATCTAAGAGTGAAGAATCTATACCGTTCTCGTCGAAGGATTTGAGTATAGGACCATTATATTCAGGTCATTTTTGTTTTCCCCTCCCATGTTGGGGATGAGTATTTGTAACACCCTACTTCCTTAGAGTCATTAATAAGTGAGTTTAAAACATGCTAATCACTCGCTAATCGAGACTTTAGGTTTAAAGTGTAGTTAATTAAAACGTAAATTCATTTAAATAAGATTTTGGTGTAAAAAGTCGGTCAATCCTTTAAATCAGGAAAAGGGTTACATTGGGATCCAAAAAAAAAAAAACTATTTAGAAATATATCTACAACTCAAAAAGTTACTTTACAGTCGGCCTAAGCGACAAAATCAATGTTTATAACCAGCTCCTCAAAATACCCCAGTCGTGGCAGCTAGATAGGCCAAACATGTACGCACCGCTCCATGCCCTCTAACTCATGGTTGATTGATCTTTTGCTTGCCCTTACCTGCACCACAAATCACCCGTGAGCCGAGGCCCAGCAAGAGAACCTCAAAGCACAACATACTATAATTTATCTTAATAAATAACTACTTAACTCAAGGCAATAGCCATCCATAAACTGTTATTAGAACACACAATGACACAACAGCACAACAACATCACATCATAGCAATATATCAACACATAAGCACAATAGCATAACATCTTAGCAATACAATATCATAGCAGTTCAATATTACAACAACATATAACAAAGCAGCCAACAGGCTAAACACATAGCAGCCATGCCATCCCAGGTGCTTTATCGGGCCCTGGGTTCGGGGTCTGCACCGAGAGGATGACTCCAGCATCCTAGGAGGGTCTCGCCCAAATGGCTTGCACTCCACGTGCTCAACGCCGTTCCCGACCCCTTACCGTACTCGGCTTTGCACTCTACATGCTTAACACTATTCCCGACCCCTTGCCCTTCCCGCCTCTTGCCGTTTCTGGCTCTTGCCTCTCCCGACTTTTGTTGCTCTCTCTTGCTGCTCCCGGCTCTTGCCGCTCCCAGCTTTTGCCGCTTCTGGCTCTTGCTGATCAGTCACAACCACATATATGACATAAAAAACCATAAACAAAACATACAATACATCACCACATAGCTCTACTGGTACAAACAGTTCTCTTACCTGTGTCCCAAGCTTCCTGAGCACCGCAATCCCGAGCACAGTCCTCTAACTCGAGCCTCACTGAAAACCTAGTCACAACGCATTAACAATAGCCATCCATCAAGTTCTATTCCAATAAATAACTTCGAGATATAATTCTAGCCTTGGGGCCTTGGATTCTACCAATTCGGGTGGTAAAATCCTTCCTGAGCCCTAACTTTTGGGTTCCCGAGCCAACAACCTTCAAACAGCCAAAATTTAGAGTTTGGGTCGCGGCCTAGCCCCTTAAGGGCCGCGACGCGCCCCAAGTCAGAGGCATAAAGCCTCCCAGATGAGAGACATGGGCTGCAACATTCCTAGTCTTGGGCCGCGGCGCGCCTGGGCAGCCAGAGGCTTCAAGCCTCTTCGACACACACGGGCTGCAACGCTTGAAGAATAGGGCCGCGACTCGAGCCTCCAAACCCAGAAACCACCATTTTTTCCCTGAGTTTTCCTCAAGCCTAAATCCTAATTTCATACTCCAAACCCCACTTAAACTCATAATTGAATCTAGATTCCTTGTCTACACAACCTAGGCATCACATCCACCTAAGAACAACCCTTTAATCCTTACCAACACCAAAATTCAAACCAAGCTCAGCTAACCAAACCAAACCTCATGCAAGCTTAAGTTCTTAACATAATCAAAGTAATTCAACAGCAAGTTTCAATCTAAGAAACTTACCTCTACACTTAAATCAGTTCCCAAAGTTCCATGTTGCTAGCCTTCCGAACTCCAGCCTTGAATCCCTTCAACTTCTGGCCTAAAACTCTTTCAAAACTAAGCACCACAGAATAAAGAGGTGAACCAAATGAGAGATGAAAAGGGAGAGCTGTGTGTTCTGTTAATTCTTCCTTCCTTCTCTTTTCTTCCAAAGCTTTCCCAATACTATACTAAGCTATGTAATACCCCTGCCAAATGACTAAACTGCCGCTAAAGCTTATCCTCAATTCTTACGTAACCCAAGGGCAATTTAGTCATTTGCCAAATCCCGTTAAGTCCCCGAGTATTCCTATAAATCCTCGTTAAATCCCAACATGTCTAAAAAATTGATAAATTACTATCCATTACTCAATAATTACCGAACACATATTATACCCCAAAATACCCCTAGACTCCTCCCGAGCCAGGTATTTGACCCCATTGTGACTTTCTAGCTAAACTGCTCCCTAGGACTGTTTCGGATCGTACATCACAAATATATCACCATTCACACGTGGTATCAATCACAATATACACAATTATTGCATTTATGCCCTCAACGACCTAAAATTACAAATATGCCCCTAACAACCAAATGGGGCCCACATGCATATTTAATCCAACTAAACATGCATTTCTAATCACATAATCATCAAGTTCACATATTAACATAATTAAATCAATTATTTCCCTCCCGGTACTCTAATCAAGGCCCTAAGCCTTATTAACAAATTTGGAATGTTACAATATTGGCTGGTCGAGTGTTGGGGCTAGGTTCTCGAATGCTCACTCCTGTTGGTCGACGCCTTTGAGGTTGTGACACATCCTGTTGCTGCTCGGGGTTTTCTTGTCCTTCAGTGCCATCTCCGGTGGTGCTCCCTGCAGTTGATTCCCTCACTTCCTGGTGAGGCTATAAAAAGCCAACTAGCCTCAAATTGTTCTTCGTGACCAGCTCTTTGACGCTTTTTTCTATATTTGTCATGCTAGCCAGGGTTGCGGCTCTTATCTCCATCTCTGCAGTGGGGTCTGGTTGGTACCATGGACCTAGATATGATGAAAACCAACTAAGAACAAGGAAAAGATGCAAAACGACTAGAGGAATGTCGAACAGAGATTAAAGAGTTTACCTCCGTGCGTGAAGGCCATGTTGTCAGTGACCAAGTCGGTCGTGAGGAAGTACTTTCCCACGTTGGACTTATAAGTTATATAACTGAGGAATGTACGACTGGATTCCTGATGATAGAAGTGGAAGAACCTCGTGTTGCTTTGATTGGGGTTGGAATTGAGATCGAACATGTAGTTGATCTCTTGAGGAGTAGGCACATGCCATTTCTTATGGTTATATAGGATATAGAGTGGTGAAAGTACTCTATATCCATTGGGAGTTATTTGGAAAGGGGCGACCTAAAAATAATTAGCCACCCCTCGGGAAAAGTCATGCAAGGGCAAGATTTCCCCTGCTTCTATATGGTACCTCGACCATGCACTGCAAGTACCTCCGGGCACGTTTTCCCTCTGGTCGGGTGTGGGCTTATATAAAGTAATCATAGGAAGCTTGTACTTCTTGGGATACTTAGACACCATTCTTGTCGATATGATGCTTAGAGGGGCTATGTACTAGGCTACCTCTGCTCGGGGGCCATCGCGTGGATGGGCCTTGGGCTGAATCTATGGTGGTGCGAAGTTTAAAGGTTAAGGATCATTCGAAGGACCCTCGGTATTGGCCGTTGGCTGGTTGGTAGGTGAGTTTTTGGTTTTCTTTGGAGGATTGTGAGGAAGGTTGGTTGTAAGAATTGGATGTGGTGTCGCAGGCTTTGGAAAAGACAGGGAAGGCTATTCTTGATCCTCGAATAGCAAAATGAGATGATTGTCGTCTGTTGGTCTCTCACCTCCCCAAGGATCATGCATGAATATTTGAGAATAGCAAAGGGGAAGTGAGAATCCACGACCAATAGATAGAATAAAAAGAAAAGTAAGGATAGCGCTGCTCGTGTATAAAAGTTAAGCTTTCATACAACCAGCGACGTCCTGATAAAAACACAATAAACATGCGAGCAGGTTGGAAAAACATATCAAAAAGCGAATATGAAAAGTTTTTCAACTTCGAAAATAGGCGAGAAAAATCCAGTTTTTCCGAAACACCCAAAATCGAATTTTCACTTCGATTTTGAACCTGAAATCAGTGTAAATGTACCCCGTATTACCTCTAAATATTTTTTTGTACATTATATTGCATAAAATCCCTGTTCTAGCATAGTTATTCTAAGTGTTTTTTTGCCTAAACCCGATTTACCCAAAAACTTGCCAAGAACAGTGTAAATATAGTTGTGAAAGCATGTAAATCAAGACCAAAATACGTGAAAATTGCTACAAAAGTAAGATGATGAATTCGAAAACTTACTTGAAGTACAAATTGTTGAAGAAAATACAAAGGTGGTGCTAGAAGTTGTTCGAAGATGCCTCAGATCGTGTTGGAGTCTTTGGGTTTCTTGGAGGTTTTTCTGAGTATTCTTGAAAAGAGAGAAGGTTCGGGTAAAACATGAAAAGAGGTGAAAAGGCTTATATTTATACTGCTCAGGACGTTAATGGAAAGTAATGATGAGAATAGAGTTTCAATGTATCGGGAATCACAATAACCGCCAGAACATGTCTGGGGAACCGAACGGGTGATGATTACTTACATTTTCGAGAAAGTAAGTACTGACAGATGTGACAGATCAGCTGGATTGTTGGTCGAATAAGTTTATTAAATACTGATCGCATTAAAATAAACTTGGGGAGCAAATGTTTACCCAAAATATTTACATGATGACGTGGCACGATTAAGGCGCACATGGATTGCACGTGAATGATTATTGAGGAAGGCCTGGTCGACCAACGACCAGGGGATCAAGAGAAAATTGAGTTTCCTGATAGGCGCAAGGAATCTGCTGGGCAGCTAGGGAGAAGATGTGCTGACATATGCGACTAGATCTGCTCGTAGGACTGAGGCCAGCATTCAAGGACGGTTATGAGATAGATATTTCCAGGGTATTTGATTCTTTTTACATGTAAATATCATTATTTATGTTCTTATTTAAATATGCTTGTAGCATAAGTTAAAGAGGGCCCATAAGCCCATATGTACATTCTAAAGCCTATAAATATGGCTCATGGGATTCATTTAGAGATACGCAATAATTTGTATTTAGAGAGAACAAGTGCCTTTATACACGATCTTTGTATTCCACTTTGGAGCTTGTGAAACTTAGTGAACCCTAGTTCGCTGATCGCAGGTTTCAGAGTTTACATCAATAAAATCACTAAGTAGACGTAGGTTATTACTAATCTTTGGGGGCTGAACCACTATAAAATATTTGTATATGTTTAGTTCTTGAATTCAACTTTATCATTTTTATCATTTTTTGTGACTTCGTGTCGTTGACTAAATCGAGGGTCAACATGACTATTTGAGTTTATTGCATTTCAAGCTTAATGATGATCTTAAGTTGGTATTCCATGTTTGTTGAGGCCCTCCAAATCATCTCCTTAGCTTCTAGGGAGTCTTGCACTGTTGGGTTTTATGCCCTTATAAAACCATGTCGGACATGTAACATGATTTCATATTGTCAATAAAAGTAGTAGAAATAATTTAGTTTGACAATTGTGTTGCTTGCTTGTTTTATGACATGATTATTGAAATAATACAAACATTTATAAAATCTCGAACATATGGATAGTTACAATTATAGTGACTAGGTCACAATGGATTTTAATTGTAATTATATGTTCAAAAGAACAAGTCCTAAGATTAGATCAGTGCATTGGATTTTCACTAATTAGGAAATCTACGATATGATCTACTTACACATTCGGGGTGTGATGTCTTGTCCAAGGCATTGACCAAGTAGATAAGATCGAATGTATTTGGTTACATCGGACTAGGACCGATATTGATTATTGATTGATAAATAAGTGTCGTTGTTATCTAATCTAATCAATGCCACAATGTTGACCATATGTTAAGTCGATCTTAATTCTGAGTGATAATATTCTGCTAATTATATTATTTAAATCTTTTGACTTGTTCGTTACCAGCTTACCCTACGTTCTAGCCCATACTTACTTCTTGGAAATTTAGTAGTGTAATTGAGTGGGAGTGTTATTCCTTGATATGAAATCTATAACTTTTGTATGAGAAGTGAAAAGATGATTTCCTTAATTGCTTTGTTCAAAAGGTTTAATGATTGAGATCTTATTTATGTGATTAAGTTCACAGAAATATCATTTATAAATAACTAGTGGGAGTTAAGGATAAAATACTGATGAAGGGTAAAACGATAATTTGCACCTAGCTCGTTAGTAAGTCATCGATAGAAAATTGACTGACTGTAATGGTTATAACAATAGATAACGTACTTATGAATTGGAAAATACGTTCTATGAATTCAAGAGTTCAATTCCGAGTCTATGGTGGAGTCATGAGGAATTAATAAGGTAGTATAATTATTCGTAAATAAATTCACAGTAACTTATCGGAGCTTGATTTCATGGATCCATGGTCCTCGCATCACCTTTGAGTAAATCATCTAGAATGTCTCAATTAATTGATTTAATTATCAATTAAGATTTTTAAAGTTGACTAGGTCAATTTTGGAAAATTTACAGAGATATGAGATTTAAATAATAAAAGATAATCTTTAGGTAAATTTATTAATATTGATAAATTGGTATCAATATAAATAAATAATATTAAATCAACTTTCAAATTATAATTAGTTAATTTGAATAATGATTTAATTAATTAATTAAAAATAAATAAATAAATAAATAAAATATTTTGAATTTAGGCCCAATTAGGATTTAAATTCAAAACAAAGAGATTGGGCCCAAGTCCATTTGCGGGAGCTCAAGGTTTTTATCATTTTTTTATTATTTTAATTAATTTATATTTAAATAAAGCTCATTAAGTTGCCTATATAAGAAATATGATATCTAGGGTTTTCATAAGTTAGTCTCAGTTGATTCATTAGGTAAGTGAAAACCTAGACAATCTAATCCCTTTTTAGCCTATCTCTTCTTCTCTTCTAGATCTCTATCCCATGAGTTGAGAACCAGCCCACACTAGTTCTAGGTTGATCAAATGCTTGGTGAGGAAGATTGTGTTGCTTATCTAGTTCAATCTCTTGATAATACTCTGCTACAAAAAGGAATCAAGGGATGCATCTAGATTTAAAGGAAAGAGTTGTTCCAGTTCTGGTGCGTAATGTAAGTTTTTACTTTACTCTGTATTTGTATCAATTTCATAGAAGCATATTCTAGGAATTTGCATGTTTGTTTGATAATATGTAAATTACATAAAAATAAATAAAGATCTTCTAATATGTATTTCCTGCATGCACACGTTTCATGGTCCGGGGAGGGGTTGAACCTGTGCTTGGGCTTCGGAGGGGCCCTAAGCTCGTTGGGGTCCTAGTGTTGGTTTTTGATCATGTGATTGATAGTGCAGCAGAAGGTGTGGTCTATGTTTGACTATACATACATTTTCACAAAAAAACCGCCCAAGGCTAGTTATTGTGGATTTTTTTATAATAATATTATCAAAAAATGCCAATTCAAGTTGAATGAATTAAAATAGGTGTTACTACAAGGATCAGAATTGTAACGCCCTACTACCTTAGAGCTGTTACTAAGTGGGTTTAAAAACGTGCAACCACTCGCTAATCGAGGCTTTTAAGCAAAAGTGTAATTAAATCATAAACAGGGTAGAAACTTTAGAAAATAACTCAATTTCATTTAAAATCATAAAAGTTTAACACTTGGGATCCCAAAATACTGTTTAGAAATATTTACAACATATAAGTACAACTAAGTCGGCTAAACGACAAAATCTAGGTTTTATTACAATCATCTTCCAAAATCCACTGGCTGTGGCAGCCAGGTAGGCCAAACATGTACACGCCGCTTCATGCTTGCTATACTCATGGTTGGTTGCCTTTCTCTTTGCCCATACCTGCACCACAGAGCACCCGTGTGCCGAAGCCCAACAAGAAAACCCACAAACAGATAACATATGCAAAACAAACACTTAGCATATAAACATGCCATCAATAGGCATACGACCAAGCCGTCCCAGGCGCTTTACCAGGCCCTGGGTTTGCGGTCCACACCGTGAGGATATCCCAGGTATCCTTTAGGGCCTCGCCCTGGCAACTCGCACTCCACGTGCTCAACGCTACTCCCGGCCCCTTGCCGAACTCGACCTTGAACTCAACGTGCCCAACGTTGTTCCCGGCCCTTTGCCATTCCCGGCCCTTGCCGACCTCGGCCTGCGCCGTTCCCAGCTCTTGCCGAACATTTACACAATTGCATTCATAGCATAATAAACATATATTGAACACTAACAAATTCAATCAAAGGGGCTACGCCCTGCAATTCAGACATATTGGGGCTCAGCCCTGCATACAAGCTCTATGGGAACAGGGGTTTTCTTACTTGCGTCTCGAGCTCTCCGAGCACCGATATCCCGAGCACAGTCCTCTAACTTGAGCCTCGCCAAAACCCTAGTCACAACACATTAACAATATTCATCCATCAAGTTCTAATCCATTAAATAGCTTTGAGCCATATCTCTAATCTCCGAGACCTTGAATTCTATCAATCCGGGTGATAAAATCCATCTCGAGCCTAAACCTTTGAGTTCCCAAGCCTAAACACACTTAAAAACACAAACTGGCACTAAGAGTCGCGGCCCTACCCACAAGCGCCGTGGCTAGCCTTGAAACAGAGGCTAGCACCTCCCTGAAGCACGCACGGGCCGCGACACACTTGGCCAAGCACCGCGGCGCGCATCAAACACCATGGCCGCGCGCGCACACGGGCCGCGACCCTCACCTCCAAACCCAGAAATCTCCATCTTTTCCTGCATTTTCCTCAAACCAATTCACCCAAAACCAAACTAGCAATTCCAAATTATCACCACAAAGGTTCTAACACAATATTAGCATCAAAACCCAACAAAGTCTAGCCCCAAACTCAGCCAAGCAATCAAGAACAAATTTCAAACGTAGCTAACATGCAAACTCAGATATTCAACCTTAAAACCAGCTGATAAATTGACACAATTCAACATATTAGGAGCTTACCTTTGCTAGATTATACTTTTGAGCCAATCCTCTAGATTCCAAGCTACAATTCCCCAAAGCCCCAACTTGATACTCTGAATTTCCTAGCTCTCTTCCTCAAGATTTCCCCCTTAGTGCAGCTTTGAGAGTAAAGAGAGAGAATGGTAGAGTCTAAGGTCGGTTTCTCCAAGTTTCCCAACAGTTCCTTTATTTTGTTTTATTTAACTTAAATCTATAGGGTTACCTCAAGGCTCGGGGTACCGGAAACGTCCCCGAGGGCAAAATGGTAAATTTCCCCAATATTCCCTCCTAGACATTCTAACCTCAAATATATCTCCGATTATTTATTTCTATAACCCAATAACCCCATAATACATCTAATACCCAAAATACTCCTCAACTCGCCCTGAGTCGAATTCTCAACCCCGTTGTGACTTTCTGGCTAACCGCTCCCCAGGACTGTCTGAGATCGTGCTACACAGAAATATATCACATGCATATCATATTTATCACATTTACGCCCTCAATGGGCTAAAATCGCAAACATACCCCTCATATCCAAACGAGACCCACATGCACATTTAACTCAACTAAACATGCATCTCTATCACATACTCACATAAATTCACATATTAACATATTAAATCATTTATTACCCTCCAGGCACGCTAATCAAGGCCGTAAGCCTTATTAGCAAATTTGGGTTGTTACAAGAATTATAAACTATCCCATTTTCGTCCATTAAATAAAATTGAAGTACTTGGAAAGGTTGTGTGAAATTGTCAAGTTGCAAATATTTAGTTACCGATATCTAATTATGAGTTTTTAAAAGGTAATAAAAGTTCTCAATTGGAGAGGATGTTCCCAAAGGGCCTAACGAATTCCTAATTAGAATTAGAGTGTCTACTTTAATTGATTCTTTTATCCCATTGGAATACTGTACATTGTTGAATGGACTCATTTGAAAATAATTAGATGATGACAAAATTATCAAAGATTGAGATTTCTTACTTCTATTCAACAACGTATGAATAGTTCCTTGATTTTGTCTAAGTAATTGTTGAATCTTTTCCTTATAATAAATAGAATAAAATGGATTGGAACAATCTGACCTATTATTAGAGATCAATCATGAACCTAACATATCATTTCTTTTTCTGATATACCAAATATTGGGTTTCACTAAGTTGATTCTTAGGAAATCGTGAATCAGATGAGTTGTACTTACTTCAACAAAGTAAACGTGGGCTTCTTCCAAAGAAGAATTTTGTTGTCTTGATCCCAGTTCAACATTGAACAAGTCCGAACTAATTGAATACTAGTTCCAAAAATTCCCAAAATGGGTTTTCCATTTCTATAAAGAATATAATTTATAACTCTAAGTTCTAGATTATCCTTTTCCTGCAACAAATCCTGGGGAAAAAGTGTTTCTAAATTTATATCTTTTGTTATTTCATATATGATTACAGGTCGAACTAAAACAAAATATTTTTTTTTGGTAGGTGTGATCCATTGGACATAGATCCAATTTTTTCAATTTTTTGGATTCCTTAATTTTTTTTACCCTTCTCGTTGGTATCAAGATGCCACTGTGGCGAAATATCTTATCTATCTCTACAGGAAATTGGACCTCTCCATAAAAGATTTTAAGTTCAATCCTTTTTTTTCCACTCGGACCAATCCGCCTACTCGGCTTTTTGTATTTAAAGTTATTTGTGTATTTATTCTAATAATACTATTTTTCGTACCATTATGGAAGAAGATTCAGGTAAAATATGTACTTCCTCGAGAAAGAAAAAAAATCGATCTATTTTCGTGTGGTATTTTGGATTAAGTTCTTTGATTCCTACATATTTCATTTCAAGCTTAGTGATAGTCTTAAGTCGGTATTTCAAGTTTGTTGATGTAACACCCTATTTACCCCAGAACAGTTACAGTGAACGGTGAACCAGAAATTTGACCCGCTACCCGAGTCCTTTGGTTAAAAAAAATGTGCTCTAAGTGTTATTAACAGGCTAAGGTAGAAAGCCAACAAAAAGGAAATGATACATTTTATTAAATACATAAAACTGTTCATGGGCCCATAAAAACATTTACAAGTTATTTACAACTCAAAATGGTCATTACTGTTTCAAATTCACAAACCCGCCTACCTAAGCGGAAAAAATAGGGTAAACCCCCTAGTTCCTCTGAGAACTCCTTGGCCGTGGTGGTCAAGCAGCCGCATATGTACACATCACCACGTAAGCTCTCCACTCAAGGTTGGGTGAACTTTTCTTTCCCTTTACCTGCACCACATAGCACCCATGAGCCAAGGCCCAGCAAGAAAACACAATATAACATGATATAATATCAACAATGATCATAATAATCATTCAGGACTATTAGTCCAAACAGTTAAGTGATAGTCGCAAAAGTCACTAATGTGGGTACAACTCCCTTTAGCCTTGTGACGATAGGGTCACCGGGGCTTAACAGATAAGTGAACCTTTCACTAGCTTAAACATGATAGGTGCATGGTGACTGGTCACCAACATAACCTTCCTCATGACCATAGAGTCATAACCCTGGAACATCGTTCCCTAGCCATGTGACAAACGGTCACCTGGGCCTTAGGCCCTGGCTCTCAGTAACTAGTCTTAGACTAGCCAAGCGCTTACAAGATTCATCGACCTTAGGGTTGGTCCAGCATTAATGCCTTAGGGTCATTCAATGCTGATATCGATTAGATCTAATCTTCATTCGACCCTGCGTTCAGGACGCTTATGCCGTTTCTGACTCCTAGGTCAGTGTCCCTGACTAGTCAGTGCCATATACAAGTAAACAATATTCGCTAGCATTTAATATGCAATCAATGTCCACATTATCAACCAACATGCCTCAATAACAATCATGCATGTCACATACACAGGGTGCAGTTTTCTTACCTCAGGTTCGAGCTAGAAATATAATAAGAACGACTCCTGAGAACGATCAACCTTTTGGTTCTTTAGCAGTTACCTAATCACAACCAATTATAACATCCATTAATGAAAATCAACAATAAAAGGGTCTTAACCTAAACCCCACTATCGGGACCCCGAAACATGCCCACACGGTGAGTAGATTCGATCCCGGGCCTTAAGGATTGAAACCCCAAGCCAAAAACCCTTAAAAACACACAAAACGGGACTTTGAAGGAATAGAGTAGCACTACAGCACTACTCCCTAGCGCCCCAGCGCTATTCTCAGAACCCTCAACATGCCCAAATGCCTCTTGTGTAGCGCTGTAGCGCCCTAGGGTGGGCGCTATAGCGCTACCTCCAGACCAGGTACCCCCTAAAACCTTCTTCTTCAACTCCTTCGATTCTAACTTGATTCCAATGCTTCCAAATCCCATTTTTGGTGCCAAATGAACCCAAAAACAATCCTAACATGCCCCAAACATCACAACCATAAGAACCTTAGCCAAAACTCCCAACAAAACCAAGATCTCAACCTAGAAATCACAACTGAAAAACAGAACTAAAACAGGGCAAACTAGGGAATTCAATGACTAGAAACTTACCCAAAGCTCAGCTTATGATGCTCTTCAATGGTGGAACACTCTCCCAAACTCCTAAGGCTTACTTCCCAAGCTTGAATCCTCAAGAATAGCTCAAAAACCTCAAAGGAAACTGAAGGAGAAGAAGATACGGGAAGGCTCTTCAATTTACTCTGTTTTTCCTCTTCTTTCACAGCCTAAAATGGCTTATATCTATCCTAGGGGTAAAAGAACCATTATACCCCTAGGTCAATTAAAGGTTTCTAAAGGTTCCCAAGGGCAAAATTGGTATTTCCTACCTATCTCGTTAATCATAATTAACGTTCTCCAATTCTCGCTATTCTCAATAAACTCAAACACCAATAATTTATATCTCGTTACCCTTTAATTCCCGGTAACGCTTTAATCATTAAAATCACCCCGAGACTCATCCCGAGCCCCGAATTAAACTTGTTATGACTAGACCGCTAATTAATATTCCATGATCATCTCATGTTGAATAGCTCGAACAAACCCACATTATAATGTGGTCTCAACAATATATCACCGACATGCATACAAATATACAATTACGCCCTCAACGAGCCAAATTACCATCACACCCCTGTAATCAGAATGTGGACCCATATGCATGCATTTAACATCATATTATAATATAATTCACATATACATGCATTTATCAACTAATGACATAATTAAGCAAGTATGGCCCTCCCGCCCTACTAATCTCGCCATTAAACCACATCGAAGAATTCAGGGCATTACAGTTGAGGCCCTCCAAATTATCTCCTTAGCTTCTAGGGAGTCTTGCACATGTTTCATGGTTCGGGGAGGGGCTGAACCTATGCTTGGTCTTCATGGGGGCCCTGAGCTTGCCCCTGGGGTCCTAGTGTTGGTTTTTTATCATGTGATTGACAATGCAGCGGAAGCTTGTGATGATATTTCAATGCAATAATAATAATTATTAAAATAAAAGAATGAATCACTCTTGGAACCATAACTAGAATGAGATATTTCTTATGCAACATGAATCTAAATAAAAGAAAATTACAAATACTTTTTTAGATGTAGAACACGTGTAGATTAAATAGCGTCTTAGCCTCCTAACCCACCATCTTCCATACTATGTCTCGCACAAAGAGAATGAGACAGGTGTATGTCCATGCTATTTGGTAGGATACACAAGAACACACTTTTGTATCTCCATGCACGAGAGAGTGTTCTTCTCACAATTCAGAGAGAACTAAAAATTCTCTATTTTTCTCTCTTGGCAAAATATAACGTGCGAATGCATCTCATCTCCTTTTCCCATGATGTTATATTCTATTACTATAACAATCAAAATAAGACTTGGCCTTAATCATATTGGGCCTATGCGTGAGCCACAATCTATTTGGACTGTGGTTGGCACCAACTGCAGGGTTATAGGCCCTGTGTTATTTTATCTCTATAAAATGTTATTTGTTGGGCCTTCATAATATTATTTTATGCAGTACCCAATTATATCACAAAATTAAATATGATTAAATTAATTTTGAATAAAAAATTTAATTTCACAAAATTATTAATCTAATTTTATTTGCCATTAAATATTTTTCACAAATAATATTAATTTGTGAGATTAAAAATAATACTTTATTATTTTTAGTTATTTTATTTTAATACCAAAATCATACCTCTGTGCTATCGAGCTAGTACGGAGACAATAAATATTAGTAGTTCTAAGCTCCAATAATTTAATTAATTTCACTAACTCTTAGTTCCATTAATTAATTTATTGACTATGAATTATTCCACTAGAAATTCATAGTTGAACTCTCAAAACTACAATCTTATATTATTAGAAGCTATAACTATAAAGTCGTCTATTGTTTTAGTCATTTGCATAAGTTATGATCCTCTGCTAGTTGTTCATAATTATAGCTAGGTCTTAATGTTCGTTGACCTCTCTAATTATGTCCTTATCAATTAATTTCATTGACTCTCTAATGAATATTATTCTATAAATTTAACTATAGAATGAAATTTATGTTCTCTAACGGAAATTCAGCGCTCTATGTTCAAGCCCCGAATCAACACTAAAAGGAACAACTAATCTGCTTTCATTTAAGTACGGAGCAGATTCCATATTTGTGAAGAATGTTCTCAGCCACTTGTAGTTCTATCACTCCAAGATATTAGGAATTTGGTCGCAGGAATATTGAACCTTACTTAATAAGTCAAAAGTCATAAAAGTACAAATAAGAGTTCATTACTCACTTCAGGATTGAGGTCAAGTCTCAAACGACCATTGATTGATGAATGTTGAACTTCTATATTTTAACGGAGATTATCAGAAGTTCTTTAATTCATCGTGTCCCAGTCCAATACAATCTATATTGTATACGGTACCTCTATCTTGTTGTGTCGCTACACTTAATAGTCTGGATAAACTGCCATGTCTTAAACAGAAGACAGACCATACTCATAATCTTTATTAAATAAAGCTCCCACTTTATTAAGCGATTACTGATAATTTTTATATTATTATCTTCAATTAAATCCTCTTGTATATATATATCATTATACATATACTTAATTCAAGACCACATCAATAATATTGAATCTTCATGGCAAATGACATGTATAATTAAATACATATATGAGTGCAAAATATTAACTTTATTTAATTAACAGTAATCGTTCATACACAAATACACTTTAAGGACACAAACCCAACACCTAGGGGGTGTGAGCTCGGAACTCCTGTCTCTTCCATATCTTCAAAGTAACTCTTGAGCATTGGCGTCTTGTTTGACTTCTCTTGTCATTTCTCCATGCTCACATTAGTTGCTTAGTAAACAATAAACTCCATGGAGGCTTGAGCTCGCCCCTAAGCTCTAGGGAGGCTTGAGCTTGCCCCAAGCTCTAGGGAGGTGCGAGTTTGATCCCCGAGGTTTTTCCTATCTCTTGGGACTCCTCTTGGGTGCTTGACATCTCTTACCATTTTGATGAGAATGAAGGAGCAACACTAAAAGAGTCATTGCAAGTTCCACTTGGGCTAATTACAAGAGCAAGAGCTAGAAGGTTCAAAGAAGCACTTAATGGACTAATCCAAGAAATATGAGCTGATTATGAAAAGATTAAGTCCAAGATTAGTCAAAATGGAGATCAATGCCTATTCAATGTTATTGAGGCTATTTAAAGTGGTTGATTAACTTCCAAAAACGTGGCCTTTGAGTTTATAGGATTTATGGGCATACGTTTATGTTTTATTTAAGACATTTAGTTGTATTTAGATTGGTTAAAATTAGACTTTTTGTATTCAGCCGTTTAGCTATTTTCTAGAAGACTAATAGTCTAGAATTGAAGGGTTTTGGTCTATATTGATGCATGTATCAATTTAATGCTTTAAATGTGGGTTTTCTTATTCTTGGAGGGATGTTCCAAGTATAAATAGGGGGAGATACAAGATTGCAAAGTAGATTATTAGAATCAATATATTTTAGAGAGTGTTTTCTCTTTGGTTCTTCAAAGAACTTAGAACTTATCAAAATCTTTCTTGTGGCGTTCGTTTCTCAACTTATCACTCATAATCCTTCTCATTTCTTAAGTGTGGCGTCTAATATCCTTCTTATACATTTAGTTCTTATCTCTTTATAGAAAACAGGTCAAGGTTCTTTGTTATTTTTTTTCAAGAATCTGATTTTAGAACAATCCAAGGCATCCTTGTTCTAAATTGATTTTTGAGTCTCATTATTTTTATTGGGTTCAAATCATTTAAAATCACATCACATTTTTCCTTATCCACACCTCGCATTGCCCTTGAGTGACATGGAGGTCACCAGTTCGAGACCATGAGGCCTAGGTGTGTGAGGTGAGGCTTCGTGACCCTTAAGTTGCGCTCAGACCTTTGCCTTGGTGAATATTTTTGCATTTACAACATGTAAACATAAATCACAACTATCACACACATATGATTTCACATTTATATTGATTCACAAAAACAATATATTTATACATGTCATATAAAACTCATAAAATTGTCATTCTAATAATTTTCCTTTATCACAAAATAAATTATATAACATGCTAGCACATTACCCAATAATTCACTAAAAATTATTTACATAATATGTTAATTAATCACTGTTGCACCCAAAATTTGAGAATAAATAAACAACATCGAAATGTAGTCTCGTAAAGTGTAAGCTCGAAACTAATAAGTATTAATATTATACTTGTACAAATAAATATGAAGTTCCAAAGAGCCATGTCATTTGCACTCGAGCATGGGTTGCATGCTCGAAGACAACAAGAGTCTCCTCCAAAAGATGAGTTCAAAAGACCAATCAAGCAAGGAGGTGGTGACAATTGGAACGATGAGCTCGAAGATACATATGATATCGAAAGCGCGTTGAAGTAGCATTCAAGCTCAAAGACGCGTTAAATTAATACACGGAGATGCTGTTAGGAAATCCCTATAATCAGGGGATTTAATTCAAACCGTATAATCAACCTTATTATTTAGGGATATTTATCTACAATAAATGCGATTGATTGTATTTAATCTATTAGATTTGTAGTTCCAATTGAAATCAGATACGGGTAATGTAATATCCCTAAGATTAAAGGAGGATTCTTGTAACCGAGTTTATAAATAGCTTGAGTTTAGTCATTTGTACTCACGCACTATTTTGTACTGAGAAAGTCTCTGTGAAATTGCCTAAAAAAGCATTAACGCAGATTTTAATAAAAGTGACTTATGGACGTAGGCAGATTTAAATTGATGAACCACGTAAAAATATTTGTTCTTCTTTTCTTGCTAAATTATACATTTGCTTAATTGCTCTTTGTACGCCCTGATTTTCCCACGGGTTGATTAGCGAGCTGAGCTGCGGCCTAATCATGATTACCTCGGGGATATCCCCAAAACTGGAGCTGCCGTCATAAGATCATACCTCCTTAGCTCGAGGTAACCTAAGGGTTCGCCAAGATTGCCTAAGAACTGAGTCCGGACTCTGAAGGCCGAAGGTCGAGTTAGGTATCCAGCTCGTGGTACGAGCTGGATTTGGAGGCTATGACTCTTTGTAAAGTCAACACACGCAAGGTAAACGTGCATATATCAGACATCACGTGTCTGATATGCCCCTGACTTATCGGATACGCAGCAGGAACGTGCGTATTCAGACACCCACGACTGGGTTAGGCCGTGCGGCCCATTATCTCCTTACCTATTGATTTGACCACACATATGTGTCATGTTTAGGAATTAATCATGAATGTCACAGAGTTGATACGATAGGTAAGAAGGTCACGGGATGACCTTCTTACCAACTCCCAGGTGCCTTCTCCTATAAATATGGAGACCCTGGGAGTTAATAAGGGTTGGATTATCTCTTGTAAGAAATACCCTGTAATCAAATATCCAGTATATAGCAATAATACTGACTAGTGGAGTATAAGGATTTTAACCTTTGAACCACTTAAAAAACGTGTCTTGAGTCACCTTTTCATTTTCTAAGATCATATATCTGTTTCGGTTCAACATTAGCACTAATTCCTTTCTCTTCTTTTCTTAATTACCTGTTGGCGAAGAACCGCGTCAACACTCTTGTTTTTAGTTGATGAAAAACGTTGTCAACAATCACATATAGCAAAAACTCAAGATGTTGAATTATCTTTTAATCTAACCATTATATTTGCAAAAGAAAATGAGATTAGAAAAACAATGAACCTCATTTATAAAATTTTCTTCTTCTCATTTCTATCACCATATGAAAGCCATTAGATATTCTAAGAAAAACAAAGAAGAACATTACCTTATCTTACCACCTTTTAAAGTTGGAACCTCTTAAGATCTCTATGATTTCTCCTACCATTGAAAAGGAAAGTATAAGTTTTCGATTGTTAGAGAATATATTATTCAATAGAAATAGGAAAAACCAAAATACAACTCTATGCAACAAATACAATAGATAATGTAATTGATTAAAGAAATGTTACAACTCAATTACACAAAATACAAGAAAATAGAATTGAGAAGTAGTAGAAGAGAAGAAGATTACAAACTCAAAGCATGAATAGTACAAATATATAAACTAAGAAAGAAATAAACAAATGATGTAAAAGAACAAGAAGAACAACAAGAACTTTCACACAACCAAAGTGTAGAGTAGTGGAGATCATCAACTTGAACAAAGTTCAAGACCTTTGTCCAAAAGCTTATTTCCCCTATTATCTAAGTACTAATGGATCTCACAAGGAAATAATTCTGTAGAATTATCAAGCCTCTATGGTATATTTTACAGCATAGTGCTTTGTGGATAGAAAATAATGTGTTTTACAAGTGAGCATTAGGAAGTTATTTATAGAGTTTTAAGATACCATTTGATTTTCAAAATCCACCAACCTCCATGGCTGTTACCAATGTTTAATTGGATATTTCATGGAATTAAAATGAAGATTTGAGAGTTACTTGGGATGTTAGAACTGTTCAAATTGGAAAAAACTAAAAATTGGAATTGGCTATTAGCACCCCAGGCTGCAGCCTGGGACATGCCTGGCTGCTGACTGCTGACTCCTAGGCCGCGACCTAGGACACTTGTGGCTGCGACCACCAAGCTGTTTCAACCTCTCCAATTTTGCATTTTCCAAAACGTCTCAAACCCTTTCCTACATGATTATGTAACCTCCATACACCTAATGAGAGTTAAAAATATGTCTTTCACAACCATATTACATAATGACTCTATGGAATTCAAATACAAATGTGTAACTCTCAATCTACATATTATTGGATAATATTTGGGAGTTACAAATTTGTAACTGATTTTGTAACTCCAAAATATGTTACATTTGGACACACACATGTGTCGAATCATATAACTCTCAATAATATGTTATAAGGTATGATAAATCACATTTATGTGACTAATAACATTTTGTCACATTGTTTTAACAAAAATGTCATATATTATATGTTTTTTCAAACTTTAATTTGAAAAAGTTAGTAATATGGTAATTATGACATTTGTTAACTTATACATTTATATTGGAATATTTAAGCTATATATTTAAGAACTTATAAAAAAAATCCATAGAAATATTAACAAATTGAAATTCCTATAGAAATAATTAAATGGCAAAAAAAGGCATAAGGGGTGTAATTCCCACTTATAAAAAAAATGACATGTTTAATTGAAGAAAAAAAAAATGTTATACATGTAATAATTTTATTATTTGTTATTTTTGTAAATAACTAGTGTAATATTATGTGTACTTTTTGGTTAAATAATCCTTATCTTTGCATACTAAAGGATGATTATATTTTATTTGGTTAGTTTCCCACATTACCTATTTTGTTATGATATCTGCATCATTTTCTTTATAAAACCTTAACATTATTTTTAGTTTCTTCCATACATGAAATTGATCGTAAGCAAACAGTAAAACCCGAATTGAAAAACAATTTATTTACATACATTCAAGATTTTATTTACAAAAGAATCTTGATAATTGCTTAAGCAGTTATATTTAATAAATTTGATACAGAATTGCCATAAACGACACGCATTGTTGCACATAACTGCCATAATCGACGTGCATGGTTTCACAAAACACCATAAACAAAATTTATATCCGCTGTAAACAACAAAATAAACTCGATAATTGCTCAAACAATTATATTTTCCTCATAAATACCATTAAGAATGTTTATGGTCGTCCAAAATCATCTAAGATGATATTCATAATCACAAAAAAAAAACCACCATAAAGGACATTCACAATCGCACAAAACCATCATAAACCATGTATATTGTCTCAAATAGCCAACAAATTTCATTTTTTTTCATACCAATACAATTACAAATTGCTACTGGTATAACCAAAGAAATTGTAAGCTTAAAAGATAAGGATGAATTTATTAGAGTTATTTACAAAATGACGTTTAACATTTATCAAAATGGGGGTTGGTGGTCAAACATGAGAGTACTCAAAAAGAAAGAAAAAGGCATAGTAGGGTTGAATGGTCAAAAGGAGAAGACTGTTTAAAGTGGAGGAGAGAAGAAAGAAGGATTATTTATATTTATGTATTTAATATTATTATATTAATACTTACTATCACAACCAGAAGATGGGCCTTCTTCTTCCTCTTCTTCTTTCGGTGTGTGGTTTTGACTGACTGTCTGCTCTTTTTCTCTCTCTCTCCACCAAAACCAAACCCAAAATCTTTACTTTAACCACAATCTCTCTCTCTTCAAGACCTAAACTTTGGCGATCCATTCTCCTGGCCGGATCCATCCTCATCTGGGTTAGGAATTTTACTTTCAGTTTTGATCAAGTTTCTACTACAATCTTGGTAATTGTTCTCTTCTTTTTCTTAAAAATGTTATTTTTATGTAATTGGTGTTTGGATCAGGTTTTGTCCTCATCGTATTTTATTTTTCTCTTCCAAATTTGGTCGATCTGTTCATATGGATCCTTCTAGGGTTTTTAAAATGAAAAATCTTTGTCTTTTCTCTCCTCTGATTTTCGTTTTGTGGTGTTTTTCGTTACCCAGTAACCGCAGCAATTCGATTTTTATTTACAAGTTTTTATTTTTCATCAGCTGGGATCCATTTTATCGGGAAGCTTGTACGATTGTTTAATTTTTGAAGAAAAAAAAGCGGTCCTTTGATTTTTTTTTGGTTAAATAATTTGTTTGCTTGATGGGTACTTTTTCTCTTTGTGTTAGAATATGGAAATATTTATTTTGAGAAAATAAGATGGGAAACTAAATCAGAGTTATGTAACTTACTACATCTTTATTTTGTCTCAAATTAGCTTTTTTGTTTCAACTGATAAGCCACAATTTCCTTATAATCGTTTATTTTAAGTTGAGTTTAGTGGCAGCTGGCTAGTTTACACTTCACATAGGATGTTTATTGACGTGGGTGGGGTATGGGTCACTGATCGATGTGGTTGTGGTTGTTGCTCTTTGAACATTTAATTCCTTTTCTCTTGTTCTTTTTGTTTTCTTTCACATTGTTTTGTTCAAAACTTTAATTGACGTTGCTTTAAGTGTTAGCAATTATCTTTCATTATGCTATCCTAATCATTTGCTTGTTCTTACATGTGTTAATGATATCTTGCATTTTCATGGTAATTTAGTGATCTGATATATTGAATTCGAAAGAGGAATATTGAGGACATCTTTGTAGTTTGAGCCAATGGCTTCAGTAAGTGTAGCTCCTTCTGGGGCAGTAAGAGAATCCAGCGGCAATGTAGCTGGTGTTGATAAGTTGCCTGAAGAAATGAATGACATGAAAATTAGAGATGATAAGGTAAATGGTGAATCTCTGAGGCCCCTAAATATAAAAATCCTTCATTGTTGATTTCTCACAACTGTGCCTTTTTGTTTTGCTTACAGGAAATGGAAGCAACCATTGTTGATGGCAATGGGACAGAGACAGGTCATATAATTGTCACTACTATTGGTGGAAAGAATGGCCAGCCAAAGCAGGTAATTTGTCTAACGCATCTTTCCTACCCTTGCAACATTATTGTTCCTAATGTTCTTGAGTGTAGTACTGATATAATCTGGCTATCAACTGTTGTAGACTATAAGCTATATGGCAGAGCGTGTTGTTGGTCATGGATCTTTTGGAGTTGTTTTCCAGGTGCGTAGCTAACTACTGGGTAGCTTGATTTCATGGTTTTGTTTAACATCCTAATGTGATGTTTTATTGAGGTTTTGCAGGCAAAGTGCTTAGAAACTGGGGAGACAGTTGCTATAAAAAAAGTTCTCCAAGACAAGAGGTACAAGAATAGGGAGTTGCAAACCATGCGACTTCTTGACCACCCCAATGTAGTGTCCTTGAAGCACTGTTTCTTCTCAACCACTGAGAAAGATGAGCTCTATCTTAATCTTGTTCTTGAGTATGTCCCTGAGACAGTCCATCGTGTGATTAAACACTATAACAAGATGACCCAAAGGATGCCCTTGATATATGTTAAACTCTATTCTTATCAGGTATATTTGAGATAGGCTTCAGTTGCTTGCTTGAATATCTAATCTTGTTATTGAGAAACAGTAGGTGTTTTACTATCTTGACATTTTATATTGTTTTGCTTCAGATATGTAGAGCTCTTCATTACATTCACAACAGCATTGGTGTTTGTCACAGGGACATAAAGCCTCAAAATCTGTTGGTATGTGTTATAACATGTTGTTAGCTTCATCTTGCTGTTATATTTTTGTGTGTGTTTGCATTGGTTAATAAATCTTCTTTAGTGGTGATTGTTTAACCTTCTTAAACTCTTAAAAAAATGATTTTACGTGTATTCTATATAGCATTTACAGGGTACAGGAGTTAGCACAAGTGATTATTAATCATTATTTATCTCTACCTTACAGGTCAATCCACATACTCACCAACTCAAACTATGCGACTTTGGAAGTGCTAAAGTCTTGGTTTGTTTCCACCCATTATGACTTGTTTTAGCGTATTTTGGCCGGTGATCTATGTTACTGAATCTTCTTTAATTGTGCAGGTGAAAGGGGAACCAAATATATCTTACATCTGTTCTAGATACTATCGTGCACCTGAGCTTATATTTGGGGCAACTGAGTACAGCACAGCCATCGATATCTGGTCTGCTGGATGTGTCTTAGCTGAACTTATGCTTGGTCAGGTAGGTGTTGTGGTTTTATATGGTTAAATTGATTATGGTTGAATCTTGATAAAAAAGAAGCTAACTAGTTACTTCTGACTTTCCAGCCTCTATTCCCTGGGGAAAGTGGAGTTGACCAGCTTGTTGAGATAATTAAGGTGAATAGCGAGCACAAAGTGGCTTATTATCTTTAATTTGACTTAGTAATTTGTTTGTAAATCATTTGTTTGCCTATTTTATTTATTTTTAATTCTTGGGCAGGTTTTAGGCACCCCAACAAGGGAGGAAATCAAGTGCATGAATCCTAACTACACAGAGTTCAAGTTTCCCCAAATCAAAGCCCATCCATGGCACAAGGTTGTAAGAAAGATTATGTTAAGCTGTTATCCCAAAAAAACTGAATAACATTCAAGGTTTTTTTTGCTTAAAATTTTGAACTTATTTTTCTTCTATTACCAGATATTCCACAAGCGCATGCCCCCAGAAGCTGTGGATCTTGTTTCAAGGCTACTACAATATTCTCCTAACCTTCGAAGCACCGCCGTGAGTATTTTGATTTTTGTTCCATGTGCTCCCTTCATTTTGTTTATGGCATTTCACATTTGTGGTTTTAGTTTTTGTCATGTTTAGGCTTTGTCAGTAACACCTTAATTTTTATGCAGTTGGAGGCTTTAGTTCATCCATTTTTTGATGAGCTTCGTGACCCTAACACCCGCCTGCCAAATGGACGTTTCCTCCCTCCATTATTCAACTTTAAGGCACATGGTAAGAACTTACAGGAAACCTTCATTTCGAGTTTATTTTTCTTTTTTCATTTTTAATCTTCGTATGTAGTAGATGTGAACTAATGATTGTCAATGGTTTTGCCACCAACCAGAACTGAAGGGTGTACCGGCGGAGATGTTGGTAAGGCTGATTCCAGACCATGCTAAAAAGCAGTGTGGCTTCCTTGGATCGTCGTCGTAATTATAGGGTGTCATCGAAGTTGTAGTTGGTATCCACTCTGCTCTGCTCCTCGCAGTAGCGTTCTTGTAGAGAAAAATAGCCGAGTGTTCTTCTTATCTAATTTGATCAAATCAAAAGTAAAGCTAGCTGGGGTATCTGTTTTTCTTTTGTTCATTTGTTGGTACACACATCTATTATATTACATTCATACTTTTATTTATATATATGGTAGAAGGCAGATTAAGAAAGGTTCTCTGCTCTTTTTAAAAGAACAGTCACTTGGGTTCGTCACATTTGTCTTGAGTGTCGTTCTTTTCGAGGTAGATTGTATCAAATCAAAGTAGTGGAATTATATTTCACAAGTTTCTCTACTTGGAAGGCCAATGTGGAATGGAACAAAAAAAATAAAGCATACTTTTTGACAGGTCTCAATTCTTGACGAAACACTTGTATTGATGAAGCGTCTTAGAGTGAAGTGTTGATTGATTAAACTCGAAATGGGACAAAGTGGAACAAGGTCAAGAAGTCTTGAACATATTCATGTGTTGTGTGAATTTCTTGATTATAAAGGGGAGTGGAGTGATCAAAGTAGCCGCCGGCAAGACTTAAACTTGAAACTTTGATAATGATGGTAGGACGGTAGCGTGCTAGTGTGGTTGAATTTAAAATGAGACTTCACTTATTATAATAGTTCCGAACACCTTAAATCACACATAAAATGCTATCTTTTGTTGTTGGTGAATTTTCTTTAGAAAACGTTTAAAAATGTTTTTTTTTTGTAGCTTTCTAAAAATATATCTTAGAGAAGGGGGGCGCGGTTTATGCCTCTTTGTTTGAGGCGCCTAAAGAACGGGTGTTTGGGCACCTAGACACAGTAACACTCAGAAAATCTTATTTAAGAGAAGCTATTTTTTTTTTTGAAATTGATTTAAGAGAAGCTAGTTGTGTATACAAAAAATTAAGAGAGCTTTATTACATTTTTGTTAAAATTTTGCATTAAATTATATATTTTTTGACGGCATTAACCTTCAAACTCATTATCTCTGACATTGCTTCAACATTATCATATGAGGCCTCGTCTAACCAAGTCCAAATGCCCCTTTTTAAGCGTTGTTCTAGAGGACTCAAAACTTGATGCTGTTCATATGTTCTAGTGGATTTAGAGGTGGAATGTGATGCTCCACACCACAGACTCTTTAGTTCAAACAAAAGACTTAGTATTCTCTGTGATTTGAATGTGGTGGTCTACTTCTGCTTTCAGTTTTCCATTTGACGTATGCACTTGGTGGATTCTAATCCTTTATTTGTTTCTTTGACAATTTCAATTAATAATGATCACGTTTCTTAAATAAATAATAATAAACTCCGAATGCAAGTAAATTGTAATCGAAGTTCACCAACCAATTTCAGGCCAAATAAAAAAGAGAACCAATAAAGTGGAAGGTGGTCATTATTGAAGGTGAGAGTGGAGTGGAAGTATACTAGCAACCGATAGAATCCCAGAAGAGAGGCATGCATTGCAGACATATATATAATATATAATATATTAATATATATATATTTATATATGGTGGCCGAAAGATAGCTTCGAGTGGTAGGTGATGGTGGACTACCCAACCCAACATAAACCAAAAAAGATAACTCAAAATATACTTTTGGGCAAAGCCGCTGTTTGGTTACATGGGGTGAAAAATCAAAGCAGAACATGAAGCTTATATACATATACATATATATATATATATATATATATATATATATCATCCTATGGCAATGGTCGGTTTTCAGATAAAGGTTGATGTCATGCATGCTTGTTTCTTATAATAGTGTTTGCATGCTGCAAGGGCCACAATTCCACCTCGCGACAACCACACATGTGGACTCTCAACTCTCAACCTCTTATTGCACCAATCCATTGTTTGAAAATCACTCACAACAACACAGCTTGCCTATGCCTGTATGCTATATATGCCTATCCCAAACTATTTAATTATTACCTTTTTAACTGCCTTTCAAAATAGGTCTCCATCTTGACTTGAATCCCATTCATTCAACTATCCACTTAATGATTTGTATTCACTCAGCCATCCAACATGAACTAAACCTTGTTGCTTTGCAACTATTTAAACTTTTCCTTTTATTAAGCCTATTAGATTATTATGATTACTAGTTATTTCGATTATTGCAAACCATTCTATTTAATACTATGTTTGTTAGATGAGAAAAATTGGAGAAAAGAAAATTTAGAAGAGAAAAGTGTAGAAGTAAAATTTGAAGTTATTTAGTCAGAATGAAAATGAGAGAAAAGAAAAATAAAGAAAAAGAAAAATAAGTAGATCCCATCAAGAAAAAGTTTTATATAAAAAAATAATATGAAAATTTACCAAAATAAAAATAAAATTAAATAATATAAGTAAAATAGTAAAAATCTAACTGTAACTTTCTTTCCTCTCATTTTAATTCATCTACCAAATAACTAACACTTTCTTTCTCTCTAACATTTTCGATCCCTCCTATTTTCATTATCTACCAAACATCATAATGTATAATGTATAATGTATAATGTATAATGTAAGTATAGGTGAACACATTATAAATAATTTTTAATATTCACATAACAAAGGTGGTTGAACTCAAATGTACCTTTTCTTCTTTTAGCTAATTAAAAAAAATAAGATCACTTGGTGCAAATTCTATCCTCATAGTCTTCAATTTTTTAGCAATTCTAGTACCACCAATAATTAAATCACGAGTTCTCATCCACATAGAGATGGACTTCTAAATTATAACCCAATGCATTAATAATACACGCTAAAGTGAGAGACTTTATCCACTTAAAATAGTGATTTAGGAAGTTTTGAAGCCCTGACTCTATAGAGATGCCCTACGGAAAAACATCTTTACCACTACACCAAATGACTGATAGTTTGAATTCTAATTCCTCACTGTTTGATTTTATTACATGTAGAATCTTCATTGAAATACAAGCAAATGTGCAAATGTTCCTTGTGTTTGTGGTAAAGACTAGGACATAATACCGTTAAAACTTGAGAAAACAAAAAACCATATTCGGGACCAAAGAAAATGACAGTTATGGGAAGAACATGGGTGGCTTATCGACTGCCCTTCCATCACATTTCCTGTTATTCCGTTTACCTTTTTCCTGGGGCTGTCATATGCAGACTCCACATTCTCCAAAAGAAGAATTTTTTTATTAAATATCTATCAATAAAGTGAAGGCCTATATGGAAATGTTCGGTTCCTCCCCCAAAATATTTATATGTTTATATAAAAAAAAAACAAACAAACGTAAGGTGTAGATAAAAAGTTTGAAGTAGCTTCCACTAACAGTGCCTATTATATATACTGAATCAGCCTTTGTGAAACTGCATGCATTTCAAAGCTAAACTTAATTAAACTTCAGCAACTTCTTCTACTAATACTCACTCACACTCATAGTAACCTTAGCTACTTCCCAAATCTTTGGTCCTTTGACACTTGAATCTCTTTTTCAGTTGGCATAGTTTTCTGCAAATTTCAGTGACTTGCAGCATACTTTAGCTTTGGTCCCTTTTTTGTTTGTTTGTCTTGAAGTCATATCATGAAGTATTCTCGTTTGTCTTTGGTTCTATTCTGCATTTCTTTTCTTTGCATAGTGCTTTCGACGCAAGCAAGGCGGCACCATACCAAACACAAGAACACTCACCACCATCACAAAGGCTCTCACATTTCACAGCCTCCTTCAAGCTCGCCTGCACCAGAGCCAGCGCCCGAGCCCGCCGAACCACCGTATGAAGAGGTGAATCCAACCAATTCAAGTGACGTTTTCGATGTGCGAAAATTCGGTGCTGTTGGGGATGGCATTACAGATGATACAGATGCATTCAAGATGGCATGGGACACTGCCTGCCAGAGTGATTCTGCTACTGTTATCGTTGTTCCCAAGGGATTATCTTTCATGATACAGTCCACTATTTTTACCGGTCCTTGTAAAACTGGACTTGTGTTTCAGGTAAAAAATAATGCTACTACTGTTCTGCCATCTTTCTTGGCTTTTCATTTAAGCCAAAAATGACTAACTAGTTTGATTGAAAAGGTTGATGGAACTCTAATGCCTCCGGATGGACCTGAATCTTGGCCAAAGAACCAAAGTAGGCACCAATGGCTTGTCTTTTACAGAGTCAATGAGATGTCATTTCTAGGAGGTGGTCTAATTGATGGAAGAGGTCAGAAATGGTGGGATCTCCCCTGCAAACCTCACAGGGTAATATAGCTTTGTTTGTTCATAAGTGTTCTCAAAGTGTTCTTGTAATATAAACAATATTTGCTGATCCCATGTGTTGAATTTCACAGGGGATAAATGGAACTACATTGCCAGGACCGTGTGATAGCCCCATTGTAAGTTTCATGATTTTGTTTTGTACTTGTAGTAGTTCATGATGCTAAGAGAAATCACTTGAACTAAACACCTGAATTTGAATTCTAATGTATTTAGGCAATCAGGTTCTTCATGAGCTCAAATTTGACTGTACAAGGACTTAAAATCAAGAACAGTCCACAGTTCAACTTCAGATTCGATGGTTGTCAGAATGTTCATATAGATTCCATATCCATTACAGCTCCTGTCCTGAGTCCTAACACTGATGGGATTCACATAGAAAACTCTAATGGCGTTGGAATATACAACTCAGTGATTTCAAATGGTTAGACTAAACTAGTTCTCACATAGCTAATTAAGTTCTCCATTAGTTTTAGAGCCTTGAATTATTTACACCTTCGACATTTTTGCCCCTTGAATTTTTTCGCATGGTAAATATACTCTGAAGAATTCCAACTGTTGGAAATATCCCTTTCTGTTTAAAAATTAAACCGAACTATAATGTGACACTCTCATGAGTTGTTTATTTTATGTTGAATTTTGTGCAATATTATAGTTCCGTTATTTTTTTGTTTCACAGTTAAAATTATTGAAGGTGACATTTACAAGGCAAAACAATTTAGGGAACAAAAGTCGGAAGAGTCAATAATTTGAGATACACAAAACTATTTGTCCATAGTTTTATTTTAGAAGCATGCTAAATTAGTTAGTTGTTTTTGTACAGGTGATGACTGTGTATCAATTGGATCAGGCTGCCATAATGTAGACATAAGAAACATCACATGTGGACCAGGTCATGGCATTAGGTATCTACTAGTATTCCTTTTTTTTCTTACCCGAAATTAGCTCCCTACTAATCCTACTATATTTGGGGATAAAAAAAACTCGAACCTCTCGTTGTAACAAACTACATGTCCGATCATTTGAGCTAACAATTTATTTTTCCATTGTGCTTCTCTAGCATTGGGAGTCTAGGTAATCACAACTCGCGAGCATGCGTTTCGAACATCACAGTAAAAGACTCAGTGATCAAAGTTTCAAACAATGGAGTAAGGATCAAGACATGGCAAGGAGGATCAGGAGCAGTGTTTGGAGTAACATTCAGCAACATTCACATGGACAATGTAAGGAACCCAATTATAATAGACCAATTCTACTGCCTTAGCAAAGGTTGCACCAACCAAACCTCAGCAGTGTTTGTCTCAGACATATTATATGACAACATAAGGGGAACTTATGATATAAGGAATCCACCAATGCATTTTGGGTGCAGTGATTCAGTACCATGCACTAATTTGACTCTCTCTGAGGTTGAGCTTCTTCCTGCTGTTGGTGACATAGTTTCGGACCCTTTTTGTTGGAATGCATATGGAGAGCTACAAACTCTCACTATTCCACCAGTTTCTTGCTTAATGGATGGCCTTCCTCGATCCACATTGGACAGTAATGACAAGGCTTATTGCTGACATTTTATACACCAGCTTTATAAGCTTAGCTTCTTTTGAAAAAGAAAAAAAAATCTGCATTTATGTATATAATTCTAATATGGGTCATGGTAATAAGTCCAATTATAAAATTATATATGCAGGTGTTTGGTTTTTTTATATATATGTATAAGAAGTTATTATCATTTGAATGTAATTAACTTCAAGATATGCTTGGTTTTTGCTCTTGATTCTCTCTTCTACTTTTAAGTACATTCTTACTGTAAAGTAAACCAGTTAAAATTACACTTGACATAGAATAATGGAAACACATATCATATTATATAAATATATATTGTCATGCACCAAAGACAAGTTGATGAGAATCATAGGAAAGTAGATTATAATTAATCAGAATGTTAAAAAAAAGTAGAATATTCCAAACTTTTATATAAGTAGTCATGTTTTTATCTGTATGGGAGAAGGAGACAAGAAATTCACATTAAAAAACAATAATGCAAAAGTAGCTAGCTTACTAGAAAGTACACATAATATGAGACTCAGAACTTGTATATATTATAGATATATAATAATGTGAGTCATAAAGAAGGATTTGTGGGGGGCAGCGTAGAGCACTAACTTTGATATTTGATGAAATAATAAAGAAGTGGGGGGTGCAACCCACATATGACATACATATATCTTTAATTTGTGAACCTACGTTGCACGCGCGCACAGGAAGAAACTAGAGACCAGCTAGTCCATACTCCACACTCCATACTCCATACATGGTTGATATTATTAGGAGTAGTATTATGAAGGGAAATTTGAGAAAAGATGCATTAAATGGGTCCTATAACAAAATCATTCTAGCTTATGAGAACATAACCATTTTATGCTAGTATTCCCACTGTTTTCTAAAATGCCCCTAACATATGAAAGTCCCTCACCCAAGTTTCCCTTATCTCTTTCACGTCCAAGCTCACCCTCACCCAAGTTCCCCCTTCTTCTAATTCCAAGATCTAAATAAAAATAACAAGGCAGGCACCAAGATTGAATCGATCCGGTTGAGCTTTTGAGGTTATTTTTTTGGGTAAGTTTGAATCCTATCAAGGCAAAACAACGCTGGGTTTCGGATCTAGAGGCAAAAAAATTATGGGTAAGTATATTTTCTGTAAATGTAGTGATTAAACTTGTTTATTCACATTGCTTTAACTATTTCGAACATATTTGTGTCTGCATTTTGGATTTTTTTACTGTTTCACAGTCGGATTAGAACTGAGTTTTTCTGGGGTTTTTTTTTCCAGTGGGTTCTTTGTCCACCTCGATGAGTTCGATGAAACTCGACATGCCTCGATGGTCCTCGATGTACCTCGACATGCCTCGATGTAGGTTAGGAATGGACCACCTCGATTAGCTTCGATTGTCCTCGATGGACCTCGATAGGGACCCGAAGTGTCCGATAGATGACCCCCTCGATTAACCTCGATGGACCTCGACATGTAGACAAAATTTCCCATACTTGGCCACCTCGATTAGACTCGACGGTCCTCGATGGACCTCGATTTGATTCAATTCATGGAAACCTCGATGAGACACGACTGTCCTTGATGGACCTCGACAAAACTCGATTAAAATCGACGGAACTTGATATTTTGCAGTTTTTTTACGTTATTAAAATTTTGACCTTTTTTTGTTTTTTTGTCAATACAGGTTCAACTGTTTCTATATTTGTTTCATACAATGGTGTTTGGGAACTGGAATATAAGGATTGGATTTTTCGGGATGCTGAAAATCAAGCTCTCCCTTTGGAGAAGAGTGTGACGTACGAGCAACTAGTTCAAATTTTGTATGATGATCTTGAAGTGGATAAATGTGTGTACGACTTGAAACTTGAGGTCTCGTACACATGCCTCTCACAGCCCTTCAAACCTACTGTTATAAAAAATGATAGGCATTTTTGTGCATTCATGGGCTTAGTATCAAATCTGTTGAGAAGACGATTCCTCTGTGCATAACATTGGTTAAGAAGGATTGTTTAGGAAATGTTTCGGCCTCTCCCAACGTTAATAAAGAAGTTCGATTTGAAGAGATTATTTCTCCCCCATGTCATGGTTTCAGGGGAACTCAAAGTGAGGTTGGGACATTTGTTCCAGAGACGAATCTAGACGTTACTGTCCATGATGATATCCCTGTTAGAGGTTCGCCACATGTTCCTGACATAGTGAAGTACGAGCCCTATTGCTACGATCCTTATGTCAACGATGATTTGGTTGCTAATGCAACGATAGTTGATGGGCCAGATATTAGGATAGATTTGCCAACGCAGAGTTTAGATGTTATGGTAGTTGAGGAGCGTAGAAGAGAAGATCGACAAACACCTGGGACCAGCAGTAGTCATCCATGTCCAGGTAGAACTGAGAATAGGAATATATGGAGTTCTCTTTTGGACTTAGGTGAAGGTTGTAGAACTTGGAGTACTCTTATGTTTACCAAAGAAGATATAGAGGCCTCACATCGTAATTATTCTTCCTCAACCGACACATCTTCAGGAGGATTGAACCTTCACAAGTTCTTTAAGAACAAGCTTGAATTGAAAACCAAGGCGACCATCTTTGTGAGTTTACGGTGAAAAAATCTGGTACTGATGTGTGGTACATAATCTGCAAGGATCCTGATTGTGGTTGGAGATTGAGGGGAAAGAAAAAAATGCGGTCTAAAATGTTTGAGATTACATTATACAATGATGTACACACTTACTCACAAGAAATCTGAGAGAAGGACCACCATCAAGCAGCACCATGGGTTGTTGGCCACCTAATCAAAATGGAATTTGCTACCGATGGTACTTGGTACATGGAAAACAACATAAGAGAGGACATGAAGCACCATTTTGGGGTCGAAATGAGCTATGAGAAGGCATGGAGATGCAGAGAAAAGGCACTTATGTATGTTAGAGGCACATGTGAGGATTCATACTCCAAGTTACCTGGATATCTGTGTCAGTTGGAGCAGAAGAATCCAAGTACAATTACTGATTTTGTAGTAGAAGATGGTCGTTTCTTGTATTGCTTCTTTTCCCTTGGTGTTTCTAGGAGGGGATTCCAGTATTTTTGTCCTGTCATTTGTGTGGACGACACATTCTTGAAGAACAAGTATGGTGGTAACATGCTATGTGATGTTGCATTGGATGTGAACAACCATTTGTTTCCAATTGCGTTCGGACTAGTGGACAGTGAGAACCATAACTCTTGGACTTATTTCATGATAAAATTGAAGGAAGCCATAGGAGACATTGACAACTTAGCTTTTGTATCGGACATGCATGCAAGCATTACTCATGCTTTGGTGGTTGTGTTCCCAGATGCCTACCATGGTGCTTGTTACCACCACATCTGTATGAATGTGGTGGCAAAATTCAAAATTGACCACTGTCAAGACATCATGGGGTGTGCAGCGTACGCGTATTGAAAGACAAAATTTCACAAGTTCTTTGAAAAGATCAAGGTAATTGATCTTCCCATTGCTCAATATCTTGAGAGAATTGGTTTTGAAAGGTGGACTCACGCTTATTTTCCTGGAAATCGATACAATATTATGACGAACAACTATGCATAAGCTTAAACAATAAAAACAAGGAGGCAAGGAGCTCTCCAGTTGCCACTTTTCTTGAATTCATACGATTCTACAGACATGGTTTGTCGATAGATGTGAAAAAGCAGAAAAAGCAACAAGTGTGTTAGCACCCCTGATGGAGGCAGATTTGAAGCAAATGGGTCTGAAAGCAAATTTCCTAGAAGTCCAAGTCCTTGGTCATCATGAATTTCTTGTGGTTGATGGTGCTGGTGAGGTGAACTTGGCCACAAAATCATGCTCCTGTTTCATGTTCCAAACCGTTGGGATACCGTGTGCCCATGCATTTGATGTAGCCAGAGAAAGGAGCGTAAGCTTCCACTCATTGTGTTCCCCTTACTACAGAATCGAGTCATAGAGGGACACTTATAAGGAAACTATTTACCTTATTGGTAACGAGGATGAATTGGTGATTCCTGATCACATCAGAGATATGGTTGTCGGCGTCCCTGTTGAGAAAAATCCTGTAGGAAGGCCGAAGAAGAAGAAATTGGGTAGGCCGAAGAACAACCACTATCCTTCTAGCGGGAAAAAGGTCGTCCAACCATGTAAGTGTAGCAGATATGGTGGTAGTGGGCACAATAGAAAGTCATGTAATGCTAGGCTTTAAACATTGTCCTATCAATGTGTTGTTGACTACTTAATTACTTGTCTATCATCACATTATCGTGTTATGAAAACTTCTAGTGTATGAATTGATGTCACTGGAATATTGCTATTATTTCATTCAAGTACTTCTGTTGTTATTTTTTTGGTTTTGACCTAAATGAAAAAAAAAACTTAGCAGTTTTTTCCCTGTCTACCTCGACAGGCCTCGATACAGGCCTTGATACGCCTCGATGGGGCCTCAATGTCTATCGAGGTCTGTCGAGGTATCATCGAGGCCCATTGGGGCCGCTATGTTCATAGCTTGATGATGTTTATCGAGGTCTGTTGAGGTAGCATCGAGGCCCATCGAGGCCGCTATGTTCATAGCTTGATTTGGCCCCATCGAGGTTTGTTGAGGTAGCATCAAGGCCCATCGAGGCCGCTATGTTTATAGCTTGATTTGGCCCCATCGAGGCCCGTTGAGGTAGAATCGAGGCCGCTATGTTCATAGCTTGATTTGGCCCCATCGATGCCCGTCGAGGTAGCATCGAGGCCCATCGAGGCCTATCGTGGCAGATTTATTTTAGTATTTTGAGGGTCCTTAGATGGTGTTGTCAAGGCCCATCGAGGCAATTTGTTTGACCTATCAATTTTTGTTGAGGCAGACAAGTTTGTGTGATTTTTGTTGTATTTTTTAATACTAGTGAAAATTTTGGGTCGAGCTTAATCGAGTTCTATCGAGGTAGAAAATTAGTGATATTTTTTTTCGAGTATGTACAAAAAAATAATGTTCACCAATTGAACCATATACAAAAAAATATCATCGCGGTGCCAATGTCTGAAAAAATAGGTCCACACACCATTTGGTTATGAAAAAACTGCATGTTCGCATCGGTAATGGTATCGAGTGGTAGCTTGACAATCAAATGCTCGATATGTTTGATAGCAAACATACCACAATCTCCACTGCATATAATTGAATTTGTGTCAATCATAAATAAAATTTGTATAATTAAATTCAATAAGCATATTTCAAAAACCACTAATTAAATAGGGGAATACCCTGTCCTAGTCGGAGGCACCTCCTCAAGGCCAAGACGACAGTACTAGAATGGCTTTGGTTTCTGGCCAGGTTGCAACTGGAGCTCCTCATGGTCGTCAAACAAGCCAGACATGTACAACAACGAAGGCATCAATAAGCACTAAGGCTTAATGACTTCCGCCAACAGAGACTGACTAAGCACGGTATGGTTGGAATCATAAATGTTAATGTGCCACAATGGAATGGACACTTCAATGGCGACCCAGTGCTGTGCTTGTGGGATGTGCAATGCAAAATATACTTCATCAACAACTACCCAGGATACGATGTATTGATCTGGGTCTCCCTTCCAACGACCTAGGCACACCTGGGGGAAGGTGGTGTTCATGATAGCAACATCATGCCGATATGCAGCATGATAAAAGTGGCGTCGACGACGTAGCATGTGCAGAGCGGCATCAATATGCTGAAAAAACATGTAAATTCGTCAGTACCATCAATATGTTTAATGATTGAATATAAAACATTATTGTAATTTGCATACCGAATCCCAAAGCCAAGTCTGAATGGTGTGCAACTGCAAGAACCATGCCACGTCGTGCGTCCCAGTATGGACAAATCAATCCCTTTTGTTGTCAATCTTCCGGATCAGCCACTTATGGAAACTCTTCTCTTGCTTCTGATCATACTTACTCAAAGGGTCCATAACTAATGTCTATTTATATGATCTTGGCCTCTTCATAGGGTCGGTGAAGTCATCATAACGCTTAGGCTTGCATTTCTTCCTGATAAATTCAAGGCCAACTGCCTCCTCAGGCTGTAACACTCGTACACTCGAACTATCGACATCACTGGCAACAATAGATGTTTTGGCCTGTGGAGTGGAAGGTGGATCATTGGGCTTGTAGTCATGAGGCATAACATTTGACTCTGTATCTCAGTGGGGGTGGGTGGGTCGACTCTGTTCCTTGGAGCGATCAGAGACCGTTGAAATCAACTGCACCAATTGATCCATGATCGTAGTCTGATTCTTAAGTAAAGTGGCCTGGCCTTCCTCAACTCTCTGGAGTCTCTACACCAGCTCCGCATAATCAAACTGGCCCTCCTCAATCCTTTGGAGCCTCTGCATCAACTGCTCATAATCAGGTTGGCAAACCTGACTAGAGGAAGGTGTAGCGGCCTGTGTAGTTCCCTCCTCAACCCTCGGGACATCCTCGTAAATAATAGAAGCTACCTTTGCAACCTCCTCCAACTTCTCTGCCTCTTTCTCGGGCTCTTCTTCCTCCATTGTAGTCTCAGCCTCCACTACAACTGATCCCAACTCAGGGAATAACTAACCATCAACGTCTAGGAGGCTATTGTAGCAGTCTACCTCACCGGGACGTGGCTTCAACATGGAAAATACAACCAACTGCATTAACAAATAACATATGTCAGAAATACTTTAATAAAGTAAACTTTCAATAAATTAATTTGTCACATTTAAGAAGATAAAGTTGAACTTACTCGAGTCTTGCCGAACAACGGAACTAAATGAGCTATGGAAGGAAATATATAGGTCTTGGTAGACCAACTAAGCTTCTTGGGAATCTGGTTCCCACTATTTTCACCGTATTTCCTCCCAATATCTGGCATGGCCTCAAAAGCCCAATACTGAAGTGCAGGGGCATAACCATAGAAACTGTACTTGGACTCCTTCTGTTGTATCCCTGAACCATCTTTCTTCTTGTCCTTGTAGTGTTTCAATTTCATCTTCACTCTAATCAACTTCATAAATGACAACTTCCCCCACAGATGCTTAAAAAAGTAATCAAGATCCTCAACCAGCTTCAGTGAATCACCGCATATGCTGGTTGTCTTCTCAAGGGCATACAACACCCGCTCTATCAAGTAGGAAAAACCCAGCTTAAATGCATCTTTTGGGTTTGTCAAGGCCTTTAGAGCATCTTCCAACTGACTAAAACTAACCTTCGCCTCACCATTAAAATATTCCTGGATGATCCGATCAATTGAAAAGATGCTCTTTCAACTCATCTGGGGACGGTGCGTTTCCAAAATTCAAGCTGAAAACTAGGCCAAACTCCGCAATACCTAATATACATAGAGAGTTTCCCATGTAGAACCAACCCTTTTCAAGCTTCTTGCTTTCCACCTTACGCAACATCAATTGGTGCAGTAGAACCTCAGAAAAACTAAAGGCCTTCGCATTAAAGGACTGTCCCAATGGGCATGCCCTTGCTTATTCAATTAGCCATGCCTCTGAAACTGCTCTATAAGGATATCCAAGTAAGCACTACCCCTATAAGTAACACGAGCAGGAAAGTGCTTCTCTAACGGTACAATAAGGCCATACATCTGAAGAAAAAAAACTATTAATAACATTTTAAAGCAATTTGGTAACCATCGAGGCCTGTCGAGGCATATCGAGGAAATAGATGTTCAAAGCAAAACTATTTTTTATCGAGGGATTTTGAGACGTGTCAAGGCATATCGGGGTATAATTAAATAAAGCAATCATCATTGAGGCCTGTCGAAATTATACAACTATCTAGGTCTATTGAGACCTGTCGAGGCCTATCGATGTGCCACTAACATTAAGTTTTTTTCTAGCTACATCGAAACCTGTCAAGGCCTATCGAGGTCCACTAACATTAAGTTTTTTTCTAGCTACATCGAAACCTGTCGAGGTCTATCGAGGCACTATCTAAACCTATTGAGGTACTTAAACTCCTACAATACCCAATTTTCCAATTTAAATCGAGGCTTGTTGAGGCCAATCAAGGCTCGTCGAGGTATGAGTCGTCGAGGCCTATCGAGGCATGTCAATTTCTATCGAGATGAATAAAAAAACTCGAAAAAACCCAGATTTCTTCATTCCCCAGCTCTTATATATCCTATCAACAAAACATTAACAAATAAACCAGGCCTAAATAATTTATTGCAGAATAAACAAGTAAATCCCTCAACTTTGCCTACTTCGGGATTGTTTCGTCGATCTATGGGGTTTTCTCGCCTACCCGCCAACTCCGGTCGTCCCCTCTGATGAGATTTCTTACCACTGATGCACGATTGTGATCGTGGAAGACAATGTCCACAGATTCCCTTGGGTTCCGACACTGAATGCGAAAAGAGACTAATGGATTTTTGGGATTTTAGTTTCGGGACCGAGAGAGTGATGAGAGAATAGAGAGAGAAAGTGGGAAACAAATATCAATGATATTTTTGGAACTAAGAAAGACAATATGATCAAATTAAGACGTGTACAGTGGGTAGGGTGTTTTTGTTATGGGACCCATTTAATGTATAAATACCTAAATTTTCCATTATGAATAGTAGATGTAAAATCCTTTTTTGGCTAAACTTTAATTTAGACAAAATAATTTAAATGTTTAAAGAAAATTAGTAGCATATCTCCATATTGATTTTCAGATTAATTATCAATATTCTCAGTTGATTTTGTAATGTGAAAATATCTTTTAAGTATGAATATATTTGTTGCCTTATTTATCACAAATAATCAATTTTTGGTAAAAATATATTTTGCAAATATCTTGAGATTATTTTCAGGGATTATGTGCGATTATGTTTATTCTGGAATAAAGAAGGTGTCGAAAATGAACATGGTCAAAAGAAATGACCATGTTCATTCTGCTAGATAAAACTAATTACGTTGCTGACTCATCAGTTTCCTTTTCTGTCGACACATAATTCATCTGGCTGGCTGATTTCCTTAATCAAAGGAATTCGCAAATTGATTTCAAAGATACCAGAAAATGATGGCCTTGGACGATTTCCCTACCTATAAATATCTTGCCAAGGCCTTTGGAATTTTCACCTTTTCCATTTTCAATATTTGTAAACATTATGTTATTTTGAAGAGTGTCTTTATTTGTAGAGATTAAGTTTGTTCACCTTAATCTTTGTGAGAGTGCTGAGTGTACTTGTGGATATCTATCTAGTCCATTGCAAACAGATAGTGTCTATTGTGAACGTGTTCATAAGGATCTTCGGGAGAGGATTCTATCTAAGTCTCACTTTGGGAGGAAGTGTGCACTCGCTATTCTTTGAAGGGAGTTCAAGAGAATCAGCGTATCATCAAATCAGATTCATAGAGAAGAGTACAACAAGATTGCGATAATAGTTTAAGAGGGAGTCTTACATTGTTTAAGTCAATGCTTTTGTACACATTGTTTCTTTACTAATTGGTTTATTCTCTGGGCGTGGCCCCAAGGAGTAGGTTATCCGAAAGGGTTTCTGAACCTTGTAAAAATTCAGTGTGTTCTTTATTGTTTTGCACTGTCTATTTATTGTGTTCATTTTCTGTCGTGACAAGTTCGGATTCTGTCCCGAAAGAACTGGATTCTGTGTAAACAGTTAATTACCATTTCGCACTTTAATTAATTCACATGGTTTAATTAATTTGGTAATTACTAAAAATATAATTTCAATTGGTATCAGTGCGGGTCACTAAACTCTTAGTGCGATCTTGTTTCTTTCCGTTTGTTTTGTGCCTTGTGAAATGTCATTCTTTGCAGAAGGTGGATCTATAACTTGTCCTCCTTTACTGAATGATTCCAACTATCCTTATTGGAAGGTTAGGGTGAGAGCCTTTATTAAATCTTAAGAAGAAAAGGCGTGGAGATCAATCTTAACCTGTTGGACACCTCCATCTGAATCTGATGATGTCACAAAGGTAAAATCTGAAATTAACTGGACCGATGCTGAAGATAAATTGTCCAGTTATAACAACAAAGCCTTGCATGCTATCTTTAATGGTGTTGGCGAAGGATACATTAAATTAATATCCTCGTGTGAATCAGCCAAAGAAGCTTGGGAAATCCTTCAAACTCAATTTGAAGGAACTGCTGATGTAAAACGTTCTAGGCTTGTTATGTTAACTACTAGATTTGAAAATCTTAGAATGACAGAGACTGAGTCTCTCACAGAATTCTATGAAAGACTGTCTGATATAGCTAATGAATATTTTTCCTTGGGAGAAAAATTGGAAAATAACGTGTTAGTTCGAAAAATTGTTAGAGTGCTTCCTGACAGGTTTCAAACAAAGCTCACAGCAATTGAAGAAGCAAAAGATCTCGACACAATGAAAGTAGAGGAATTGATGGGTTCATTGCGAACGTTTGAACTCAATCAAAAAATTCGCCAAAAGGAAAATCCAAGTGCTCCCAAAGAAAAATCAGTTCCTCTCAAATCATCAAAAATAAAAGATTCAGATGAAAATGATGGTGAAGACGAAATGGCTCTACTGACCAAAATTTTTCAAAAATACATGAAGAAGATTGGTAATAAAAAATCCTCGTTCAAATCTTCCAAAGGTAATCAATTTTCTAAACCTTTTGACAATAACAATAAAAGAGGCGTGCAATGCAGGGAATATGAAGGATTTGGTCATATTCAATCTAAATGTGCCAACACACTGAAGAAAAATAAAAAGGTAATGGAAGCTACTTGGAATGATCAGGACTCTGAAAGTAGTGATGAGGAAGATAACTTAAATCTTGCTTTAACCTCTGTTGTTTCTGAATTAACATTGAATTCGCAGGATAATAAAATGGTTGTTTGTCTGAACAACACAATTCAGGAAGATAATTCTGAATGTGAATCCAGTGAGTCTGATCTAGGCGAGGATTCCCTAAAATAATCATACAAAGATATGTATGATCAATGGTTAAAGGTTTGTTCTGATAATCGCTTAATGGCAAGCAATATTAATCCTTACAGGAAAAGAATGATGATCTTGTAAACACTATGAAGAATCTTGAGGATAAAATTATTGCAAAACATTGTGAAATTAAGAGATTATCAAATGAAATTAACCACATGGTTAAAGGTGTTAAAATGCTTAATCCAAATTCCATGATTTTGGATGATGTTATTGGTGCAGGACAAAAAGCTGGTAATTTTTCTGGATTAGGATCTGATGGTTTTAAATCAAAAGGCAAAACCATTTTTGTGAAATCTGGCACGCATTCTGTTGCATCCGCTAACATCTCTGCAGGTACATCTCAGACAGTTGATTCTACAAAAAGAAAATCTGTTTCCACATTTGTTAAACAGACCAATTTTCTCAAAAGAACCAACACATATCGGTTCATTCCAATATGTCATTTTTGTGGAGTGAAATGGCACATCCGGCCCAGATGTTTTACTATGATGATTTTTTTCAAAAAAAATTATTTAAATCATTATTGTAAAGCAAAACATGTTGAAAGAAAACCATCAAAAAGTGTTTGGGTTGAAAAAGCAAGAAAAAATTGTCTTGCTGCTTTTACTTGTCATAGATCTTGTGCCTCTAACTCTTGGTATTTTGATAGTAGATGTTCTAGACATATGACATGTGATGCAAATATACTCACCAATTTCAAATCTATGAAATATGGTGCAGTAACCTTTGGTGATGGTATGTCAGGTAATATTGTTGGAAAATGCACTCTAAGTCTTGATGGATTACCAAAATTGAGAAATGTTTTACTTGTTGAAGGCCTTAAGGCTAATTTAATTAGTATAAGTCAAATTTGTGATCAAGGCTTCACCATAAATTTTTCTTGTGATGATTGCAATGTTATTGATCAAAATGGTGTGAGTGTATTGAAAAGATATAGATCTATTGATTATTGCTACACTCTTTCGCCAACTCTCACATGTCATTCGGATAAAGGTAATACCACTGACTTATGGCATGAGAAACTGGGCCATATAAATTTCAAAAGTTTAAAAAAGATTGCAAGTGCAGGGTTAGTTCGTGGGTTACCCAAATTGGGTAAAGAATCTGCAGGTAAATGTGAACCTTGTTAGTTAGGGAAACAATTAAAAAACTCCCACACAAGTGTCACGGGAATCAATACTTCAAAAGTTCTTGAACTTTTGCACATGGATCTCATGGGTCCCATTCAAGTTGAAAGTATTAATGGAAAAATGTATATCTTTGTGTGTGTTGATGATTTTTCTCGTTTCACTTGGGTTGACTTCTTAAGGGAAAAATCAGACACGTTTGATGCCTTCAAAAATTTGTGCATTAAATTAAGAGTTGAAAAAGATTGCAATATAGGTAAGATTGTGAGAATTAGAAGTGATCATGGTAAAGAGTTTGAGAATACTGTTTATGATTATTTTTGTAAATCTCTAGAGATTTCCCATGAGTTCTCAGCTCCCAAGACTCCTGAACAAAATGGGGTTGTTGAGAGAAAAAATAGAACCTTGCAGGAGATGGCCAGAGTAATGTTAAACAGTAAGAAACTCTCCAAATGATTGTGGGCAGAAGCAATATTCACTGCTTGCTACACAATCAATCGAGTATTTCTTAGGCCAGGTACTTTCAAAACTCCCTACGAAATTTGGAAAGGTAAAAAGCCCAATGCGAGTTATTTTCATGTTTTTGGATGTATATGCTATATTCTTAGAGATCGTGAGAATATTGGAAAATTTGATTCAAAAAGTGATATAGGAGTGTTTCTTGGATATTCTATGAATAGTAGAGCTTATTGCGTTTATAACATGAGAACTCAAACTGTCATGGAATCATCCAATGTTGTTGTTGATGATTTAAAAGATTTTTCTGAATATTCCAATGAAGAAGAAATTGATAGGTTTATTGCTGAAACCTCTCAGGCAGAATCTCCTGTAGTGACAATAGGTGATGTTGTGCCCTCTCATACCGAACCTGTTGCAACAGAAGCTGAATTTGTTCCAACATCATCTGATCGATCAACAAAGGAAGGGCAAGAAATCATCACAGATTCAATATAGAGAGAACCTTCTGCCAGAATTAAAAAGAATCATCCTTCAGATCTTATTCTTGGTGATATTGAAGAAAGCATGGTGACAAGAAAAAGGTATGTCAATTTGGTTCAATTCGTTTGCTTTACATCCATCTTTGAACCAAAAAATGTGAAAGAAGCCTGGAATGATGAGTCATGGATAAAAGCAATGCAAGAAGAGTTGGAACAATTCACAAGAAATAGGGTATGGACTCTTGTTCCTAGACCAAATCATACAAATGTTATTGGTACCAAATGGATCTTCAAAAATAAAACCGATGAATTTGATACAATAATAAGAAATAAATCTAGGCTAGTTTCTCAGGGGTATACTCAAATTGAAGGAGTTGATTTCGATGAAACTTTTGCCCCTGTTGCAAGACTTGAGTCAATAAGATTGCTATTGGCTGTTGCTTGTGTTGTTGGATTCAAATTATTTCAAATGGATGTTAAATCTGCCTTTTTAAATGGAATTTTGAATGAGGAAGCATTTGTTGAACAACCAAAAGGATTTGAAGATCCACATAATCCTGATCATGTTTTTCAACTTAAAAAAGCTCTCTATGGTCTAAAACAGGCTCCTAGAGCTTGGTATGAAAGATTGACTCAATTCCTTGTTTTAAATGGGTATAAAAGAGGAGGAGTTGATAAAACTATTTTCATCAAAATGTTGATTCTGATATTGTTATTGCTCAAATCTATGTTGATGATATTGTTTTTGGCTCTACTTCTAACACTTTAGTGCAGGAGTTTGTCAAAAAAATGACGGATGAGTTTGAACTGAGCATGGTAGGTGAGTTAACCTATTTTCTAGGTCTGCAAGTCAAATAGTTAAAAGATGGAACCTTCATTTCTCAAAGTAAATATGCAAAAAATCTGGTCAAGAAATTTGGGATGGAGTCTGCTAAACATGCCAAAACACCAATGGGAACCACAGTCAAACTAACCAAGGATGAAAATGGTGTTAAAGTAGATCCAACACTATACAGAAGCATGATTGGAAGTCTTCTGTATCTCATAGCTAGTCATCCTGATATTAGCTACAGTGTAGGGGTATGTGCTCGATATCAAGGGGATCCTATGGAATCACATGTGACAACTGTAAAGCGAATTATTCGTTATGTGAATGGTACTCAGGAATATGGAATTTGGTACTCAAAGGAAACAAAATCTAACCTTGTTTGTTTTAGTGATGCTGATTGGGCAGGCAACGCAGATGACCGAAAAAGTACAAGTGGTGGATGTTTTTATCTGGGAAACAATCTGGTTTCTTGGCATAGCAAGAAACAAAATTCAATCTCCCTGTCAACTGCTGAGGCCGAGTACATAACTGCAGGAAGCTGTTGTACGCAATTATTGTGGATGAAACAAATGATGACAAATTATGGGTTTGATCTTAAAACCTTGACTATTTTATGTGATAACACTAGTGCTATTAATATCTCAAAAAATCCTGTTCAACACTTTCGCACTAAACACATTGACATTCATCATCATTTTATTAGGGAACTTGTTGAAAATAAAATTTTGATCTTAGAATATATTGAGACTGACAAACAGATTGCAGATATATTTACAAAAGCCCTTGATACAGTCAGGTTTGATTCCCTCAGGAAATCCTTGGGGGTTTGTCCCAATTAATTTGTTTTGTGCTGTACCTTCTCCCTGTGCTTGAAAAAGTTGTGTGATGTCTTCTTGTCCTTGCTCACCGAAAAAGTCTCAATCATTATGTCAAAATATATTTTTACTTCAGGTTAGAAATTATAGTTAATATATTTCATGCCCATTTTTTTTTAAACGAAATAAAAATAAAAACAAATAGTCCCTCCAATTAATATTCTTTCAAATCAATCTGTGTTTTTTGTGTATGAGCATTTGATCCTTGAAAAGTATTTCAAGCTCCATCTTAGAATAGAGCTACCTACACTGTTGTGTAAATTGCTAACTTTGAGTAAGTTGGAACTATGTAACTAATAATTATGTAGAAGATACTCTACCACTGTTAAATACAGCCTTCAGTGTAGTGTGAAAGCGTCTAATTTGGGTACTCATTGAGAAAAAGGCCAAAAATTGCCACATAGGGCAATGTCCCTGAAAAAGGCTAAAATTGCCATATAGGGCAATGATCTCTGCTTTCACAATCACACACAAATGCTTCAGATATACTGTTGGTAAAATTTGTAAGTCTCATACACACTGATTGATTTGAGTAAAATATTTTTTGTGACAGGAGTAAATGTTTTGTGATATTTTATTTTGAAAAATTAAAAGCATGATTTAAATTAAATATATTTTCTAACCTTATAGTAAAAATTTGTTTTGAAATAATGATTGTTTCTTTCTCCACATGCAAGGGCACGAAGACTTTGAGCACCAATAAAAAAGGGGATATTTTCTTTGGTACATTCGGTTATATATATTACTTAATAAAAAAATAAAAAAAATAATATATATTTATTTTCTAAGGGAAATCGAATCTGAGTGTGTCAAAAAGGATATGTTGTATCATGTTTGTTTTTGTGTTTATCTCATATTTTATTAAGATCAAAAGTTTCCTTTTTGGCTTGTTTCCCAATTTTGTGTCGTGCACAATTGTTGGCAGTTATTGTTGGGATATTAGTATGTACTTTCCAAAAGTGTTTATTCCATTTAATTCTCAAATAAAGGAATAAAAGATAAAATCCCTATCTTTCCCTTTCTTTATATTCGGATATCCTTGGGCCCAATATCTCAACCGTCTCCATCCTTCACTTTTTTCTTCTTGACAGTTTTCTCTCATTCTTGTGCAATCATGGTGAGAACCAGAGGAAGTGGCTCTTGGTCTATCAAGGAAGTGGCTGGCTCGTTGACTGCATCTCCATCTCTCACCAAGAAAAAGGCTCGAAAGAGTACCTTGTCTCAACCCAGCCTCATTGACGGTTCCATCACCACGAGCAAAGCCGTGGTCATTCCAGACCTAGAAGCCCCCAAAGTTCCGTCTGGACCTCCTTCATCGGAGGCTCCGCTCGCCTCTGTCCCTGGGTCCTCCAAAAGGGGTCGAGCTTCCCCATCAGATGAAATCTCTAATCATGACCGTGATACTGCCAAAACCCATTCTGATTCCTCAAAATCTCCTGATGTGCTTGCACCCAAGAAGAAAAAAAAAAGGATGGTTCCAGGTCTCATCTTCTCAAAAATCTCCTCGGTCCAAAGGGTCTAATCCTTCTGATTCCACTCCAAAGGCCTCGTCTCTCGTGGGTTCCACTCCACGTTCCAAGTTTTGGTCGAAGGTAAAGAAAATTCCTCCTTCTAGTTTCTCTTTTGAATCTGACCCATCTACAGATTGTGTTCCCTCTAATGAAGATCCCCTTAAAGAAGATCCCTCTCTTTATGAAAATTTTGCCTCAGAAGCCGAGTCTGACCCATCAGAGGACCCTCCTGTTTATCCAAAGGGCAAGAAATTTGTGAAAATTCTAGAGATTCGCACCACGTCTCCTGTGGGTCCCAAAGTCTCTCCAGGTTCATCCTTTAAGGCTCACTCTTTGAATTTCTGTTTCAATGACAATGAGAAAAATATGAAGCATTATGTGCATCGTGATTTTATCTGTGAGAAATTTTTTTCTTTTTTTGCCCATAGAGTGTTTGGGGTCATTAAGAATATTGAGGATCGGGGGTGGTTAGGTTCTTTAACTGGGTTGGATGGTTTTGTTCCTCGAGTTGTTCAAGAATTCTATGCTAATCTCAATGATGATCTGTTTGATAGCAAGTCTATTATGTTTGGTCAAGTTTATGTTCGGGGGCATTAGTATTTGTTTAGTGCTGCTGAAATTGTTAAGGTTCTCAATTTACCCCTACTGTTGACAATGTTGCTATGGAATTCAACAAAGATATGGTGTTATCTGAATTGGTGGGACAGAATATGGTTTGGGAATCTCAGTCGGTACTCAAAGTGACGGATCATACTCATTACTATGTCGTGCTTCACAAATTTGCCACCAACAACTGGATTCCCACCACTCATACCTCCACCATTACTTTTGACACGGCTTTCTTTCTGTACAAAGTCGGGACTGGTCTCCAAGTTGATCTTGCCACACTCATTTTTGATCAGATCACTGCCTTAGGAAAAGCCAAAAAAAAAAGGCCAATATTTGGTGTTTTGTCATTTGATCTACAAGTTACTTGATTCTCAAGAGTCTCTTCGATTGGAATATGAAATCTTGACACCTCCCACTGCCAGTGCAGACTACACACTCAAGAAGGAACCCTCATCAGTAAAGGCAACTAAAGGGATTGCTCTCAAGGCTGGCCATGCTGATTCTGTCACTACTGAACTCGCTAGTGTCAAGGCCACTCTGGAATCTGTTCAGACAGAAGTGTTCAGTCTCAAGAGTTGTCTCTCGACCATGATGTCTCACTTTGCTACGGGTCCTTCCAAATGAGTCCATTGGGATTTATTTTGTTTTGCTTTTTTTTGGTTTCAATAAATTGTAAAAGAACGCTGTTTTAGTGTCTTTTCTCTAGTTTTATTTCTGTTACTTCTTTGGCTTATTGCTAGACAACAAGGGGGAGTAAGAATGTTCATTTTGATCAGTTTATCTTGTTTTATGTTTTTGATCCTTGTTACATTTGAGATGCTTTTCGCAGGGGGAGTAATTCTATTGCTATTTGCTCTAACCTGTTTTGTCTTTGCAGGATCTTTCAAAATAAACACTTAAAATATTTTTGTTTATCAAGTTGCCAAAGGGGGAGATTGTAAAATCCTTTTTTGGCTAAACTTTAATTTAGACAAAATATTTTAAATGTTTAAAGAAAATTAGTAGCATATCTCCATATTGATTTTCGGATTAATTATCAATATTCTCAGTTGATTTTGTAATGTGAAAATATCTTTAAGTATGAATATATTTATTGCCTTATTTATAAAAAATAATCAATTTTTGGTAAAAATATATTTTGCAAATATCTTGAGATTATTTTCATGGATTATGTGGGATTATTTTTATTCTGGAATAAAGAAGGTGTCGAAAATGAACATGGTCAAAAGAAATGACCATGTTCATTCTGCCAGATAAAACTAATTACGTTGCTGACTCATCAGTTTCCTTTTCTGTCGACATAGAATTCATCTGGCTGGCTGATTTCCTTAATCAAAGGAATTCGCAAATTGATTTCAAAGATACCAGAAAATAATGGCCTTGGACGATTTCCCTGCCTATAAATATCTTGCCAAGACCTTTGGAATTTTCACCTCTTCCATTTTCAATATTTGTAAACATTATGTTATTTTGAAGAGTGTCTTTATTTGTAGAGATTAAGTTTGTTCACCTTAATCTTTGTGAGAGTGCTGAGTGTACTTGTGGATATCTATCTAGTCCATTGTAAACAGATAGTGTCTATTGTGAACGTGTTCATAAGGATCTTCGGGAGAGGATTCTATCTAAGTCTCACTACGGGAGGAAGTGTGCACTCGCTATTCTTTGAAGGGAGTTCAAGAGAATCAGCGTTTCATCAAATCAGATTCATAGAGAAGAGTACAACAAGATTGCGATAATAGTTTAAGAATGAGTCTTACATTGTTTAAGTCAATGCTTTTGTACACATTGTTTCTTTACTAATTGGTTTATTCTCTGGGCGTGGCCCCAAGGAGTAGGTTATCCGAAAGGGTTTATGAATTTTGTAAAAATTTGATGTGTTCTTTATTGTTTTGCACTGTCTATTTATTGTGTTCAGTTTTTGTCGTGACAAGTTCGGATTCTGTCCCGACAGAACTGGATTCTGTGTAAACAGTTAATTACCATTCCACACTTTAATTAATTCACATGGTTTAATTAATTTAGTAATTACTAAAAATGAAATTTCAGTAGAAGTAGTAGTAGGGTGTGTAAGGACTTATAAATATATATATATAGGACAATTCTTCTATAGGGGCTTCACTTTAAGCCCTACCGGTAGGGCTCTCAGTGTTTCTCGACCCGTGAACAGTTTTCGGCGCGACATTTAATTTATGACCGTGTATATTGTAACTATTTAGAGCATCCTGCAAATTTTCAGAAAATTTTGAATAATTTATAATACCGAAAACTAGGTTCAAACATGTTGTTTTCCACGCTTATAAAAAAAATTAGTCACGTGTGCAACAACATGTTTGAACTTAGTTTTCGGTACTGTAAACTATTCGGAATTTTCTGAAAATTTGCAAGATGCTCTAAATAACTACAATATACACAGTCATAAAAAAAATCACGCCAAAAACTATTCACGGGTTGTAAACACTGAGAGCCCTACCGGTAGGGCTTAAAGTGAAGCTCCTGTAAGAGAATTCCCTTTTATATATATATATATATCCGTTACGTACGTGCTCTGAAAAAGTAGGAGTCGGTGTGAATTTATCCACTTATCTTACTTATTACTTGTCCATTTTAGTGGAATGTTACTTATTATGAACTAATAAATTTGTTCAAACTCAACCAAAAAGCTTGTAGTGCCATATTTGTAGTGAAGGCAGTTTACAAAGGGGTAATTTTTATTTTAAAAAAAGATTGAAATTAAAAAATATACTATAGGCAAACGAAATTTAATATAATTAATTTCTTCTTTTTTAGTTGTAGTTAGTTTTTTTTTTTCTATAATTTTCTTTTACCAAAATTTGTGTGGGTGTTTTTTTTTAATATTTGTTATTGTCTATTTTTTGCCTCTCTTTTTTTTTTTAAATAAAAATAAAAATAAAAATAAATTGACATACAAACTTTCTTATTTTTAAGGTTATTCACAAAAGTATGCTTCTATTAATGGAAAAGTTGCACTTTTTTATCTACAAATGAAAGAAACAATTTGCAGGCACATAAATATATATTTATATTTAGTGGTGATAGTTAGAGAGGTAGGTGTTGTAATTTTGGAGCGGTCGTATGTATGGGGGAGAAGAGTAGTAATAATAATAGTGTCTTTTGCAGCCTTAAAAATTCAAAAGTTGTACTAATAAAAGCGCCGGAAAGAGGAAGATCTTACTTCCAAAAACATTAAAATGTCTGCCAACATTGTCGCATGAATTAATAGCATATGGTCATACAAAGCTGCCTAAAGTAGTCTGCCAAAATACAAAAAGAAAAAAAAAAGAATCTAATTTTATACATATATCTACCTAATATCTATTCCACTAACACTGTCACTAATCTATCTATACTATCCCCACCACTACAAAAACATTATTAACATAAATAAATATATTACTATTACTACAACTACTGTTATCATCTACTAATGACATCTAAAGTAGGAATTTTTTTTTGTCATTTTATCTCATAAAATAAAGAACGAATCACTAGGAAACCTGAACAAAAGAAGCTCAAAACTATATAAATAGAAAGAGAGTAGGCTTCTTCTAAGTAGCTACCATTAATGCATAAGGAATATTCGGTTCATCAATTCAATATAATGTGGCCAGATATGACCAAAGGTAATTTGCTACAGTTTTTTAAAAAGAAATATTAGTAAGTGTAAGGGTGTATATAGTAATTTAGTAGTTACCAAATAGATCTTGTCAGTTGTCACCGCATATAATATAATGACAACACTAACCTATTCTCTTCTTTTCTACCATGTTTCTTAAAAGAAACAAAAGTAAAATGTCACAATTGATCATTTGAAACTTAATAATCCAAAATTGCCTATTCTCCTCATAAAATAAGGTCTCGAATTCAAATTTCACTTTTTTAAGAGCTTTGTTTTGTTTGGTTATTTTTTTTTAATGCCAATTCTCGTATTGGATAATAATAAAAGAAGAGGAGTTATATCTGCACCCAAAAAAAGTATTTTTTTTAAAAAATATAATTATATATTTATCTTTATGCAAAATTACTACAATTTTAAATATTAATTTCATTTATTAAATTTAGGTTTTAGTAAGTACATTCTATTTCCCAAATTGTAATATAATTATAAACTAAAAAAATATTAAAATTAAGCTTCTTTAAAGTCTTAGAAAATTTCCATCCATAGAAGAATGCAATATTGAGATTTTATCAATAGAAGAATCATTTTATACTTTGGTAAAATTTTCAAAGGGAAACTTTAGGTTCTATGCATCATAACATAGAATTTTTTTTTAATATGCCAATTTAAACACTCCTCCCATTAATGTGCCCCCAATCATATTTTGGACAAAAATACCCATTTCGCGAACACTCCCCCAATTAATGTGCCCCCATGATTAATTTTTGTGTTCTACATCAAAAATTTAAGGCTTTAAATATGCTAAACGTGTAGATCTCGAAAAAATACTAAGATTCAAAAAATAAAAATCAACTAAAACGGACATTTAAGTAAAAAGTTATGGCTCACTAAAATTTTCGTCAAATTTCAGCGCAGAGCATCGATATAGCATCGATATTGCATCATTTTGGCCAAAAATCAAGTTTTCATAATTGCATCGCAAGAGCATCGAAAAAGCATAAAAAACATCTATTTTGCATCGAAAAAGCATTGTTTTAGCAAAAAAAAAAGTTTTCAAGATTTCATCGATTTTCCATCGAATTTGCACAATTTTAGTCAAAAAAATCAAATTTTGTGGATGCATTGCAATTGCATCGAAATAACATCGTTTTTGTTTTTGTACCAAAATGCCCTTGAGGTTAGTTTGAAGTTAAGTTAAAGTGAGGGGAAAAATGGTCATTTGACCATATAAGGGGAAAAATCTGATAACTCTTCTTCTCCTTCACATTTTTGGTAGTTTCCTTTATTGTTCTAAGTTTTTTTTTTTTTTTTTTGAAAACCAAAATCTTCTCAAGCTAGGAGGACCTACCTCTAGGAATTGTTGGGGGATTTTAGTGGAGATTGTGCACCAGGGGAAAGTTTAGCAACTATTGGGAGTTCAATCATCCCATAGAAATTCAAATTACAATAAGGTATTGAGCTTTTTCTTGAATTTTTCTTTTGCTTTCATGTGTTCTTTATAAATGGGGAGCCTTAATGATTTTGAGTTTAAAAGGGGTTTTGAAGGTGTTTGATGAGCATTTGGGTATTAGAGTGCAACTCTAAATTGATGTAAAACCTGATTTCTAAACTAATTCCATGAATTAAGTTGGATGTTTATTTTTGGATTTTGGGGTAAGTTTAAGCTTAGAACTCTAAGTTCGTAAATTTGTAAATTTTGATGTGTTTTGTATGAGTTATGGGTATTATGGTGTTGTATATTGGTTATGCTAGTGTATTGAGGTCTGAATTCTGTGTTTAACTATTGAAAATTTGGTTGGGTCAAGGTTTTGGGTCTGAATTTGCAAGGAGAAATCGTAACATTGAATTAGGGAAGAACACTAAGAATTTTGGGCACGATTTAGGTTTCCAAAGACGTAGGGTGACCATGCTAGGGTGTAGCGTGACCGCGTTAGTGTCCCAAAACCCAGGGAATTTTAGGTTTGATTTGGGGTTTCTAGGCTATCAGCGCAACCGCGCTAGGGCCCTAGAAAACCCAAATTTTATGTGGGTATGACCACGCCAGGGGCAGGCGCTACCGCGCCAGGTGCCATGAAATGGTGATTTTATGAAATTTTGAGATTTAGGCTCGGGGCTTCGGTGATCTAATTTGGGGACCCACTCGGGGGACGATTCCATTACCTAGTTGAATGGAATTGAAGGTCCTGAGAACTGGGTTTTAGTTGTGGAACCCATGATTGGATTTAGTCCTTAATAAGCGTACCATTTATGTTGTGACTAGGGTTTCCACGAGGCTTAGGAAAAGGATCGCACTTGAGGTCGTTCCGTCTTAAACACAAGACTCGAGGTAAGAAAACTAGCACATGCACATAGAGCAGGGCATTGGCCTCAATGTTGATATGCAACGGTTATCACTATTTACTTGAATGTTGGTTAGGGTTATGTTCCTTGTCTTATATATGTGTTGTTACATCTGGTTGCATTATATCTATCTGTTGTTGATAGGCTGGGCTGTATTCAGCCATAATTTGTAGGATTGATTACTATATCTATATATAATATTTGTTTTGTTCATAATTGCATCTTAATTTTTGATTTTTGATAGTTGTGTGTGTGTGTGTTTTTTAAGTGATTGAATTATAAAGATTAGAAAATATACATTTGACACTACTGTGGATTAATCTATCGGGTAAACATTACGAAAATGCCTATTTTAAACAAAAGTGGGTCTTTAAGCACATTTAATTTACATAATCATGCATACTCAATCTATAGTCATACAATTCACATAATTTACCCCATGTGTCCTCCCGACACGTCAATTAAAACACTTAATTATATTAAAAGTTTCGGGATGGTACACCTGAGTTGCATGGTATAAGACTATAATTAGGCTGAGAGAGAAGAAGAGTCAAGGCAGAGGCTAAATGTTGACTATTCATTGGCAGTCAACAGTGGAGTAGCCACCTTTCTTGGTGGGCGTGGCCATAATTTGTAGGATTGATTATTTTCGGATTTTTTTTATGAATTTTTCTTTATTTTTTTAAAAAAAAAAATCTACCATGGGGAAAACGACATGATGAAGTTGAAAGCTCGTTTTTAATGCTTAAAATCATTAGAAAATATAAGCTAAAGGGTTTCTAATAGCATTTAGATTAAAAAATACTTTTGAATCAAAAAACCAAAACATATAATTTTGGTATATTATATATTTGGAAATGAATTAAAATATGCAAATACTTGATTTTGGTGTATTTATTATATGGTAAATTTCCTTTATTCATGCAATATTAAATAATTGTGCTATTTTAATAATGTAATTACTTTTTGTTTTACAATTAAGTCTGTGCAATTATTTTATTAATTCACCAAATCATTAAATAATTTTATTGTCTTATTTAGCATGAATTTTTCTGCCAAGTGTATATATGGAATTATTGTATTTAGTATCCTACCTATGAATAATTATGCTAATTTGTATGATTATTTTGTTATTATTCATGAAAATTTATTCTAAGTATAATTATCTTTAATTTTATATGTATGACTTTATGATTTTAAATACGTTATATATTCCATTATTGTGCTAGATATATTTAGATTATATTCAAACATTAAAATAGGTTGAATCATATTTATCACATTTATATTCATAAAATATTCACATTAATATTCATAAAATATTTAGGGTGAATAAAATTATGAATAATACATAAATAATTTTGTGGTTGACATAAGAACGCATGAAACGGAGACAAATGCTCAGTCTAGAACGATTTTTAATGATCTTCAGACGACCACACTAGGAGCACTAATCTCTGTGATTGCCTATTATGTTATAACGAAATTGTTTTTAGGTCTTCATAGAGCCTAAACATAATGTTTAGTGAACCATATAATTTTAAATAATTAGGGAGTAGCCACATCATCTTTAATTATATATTAATTTGAAAGGATCACATAATGGACATAAATTGTGATTGATTATATAGATATAATAATTTTACTCCATAGGGATTTTATTATATTTATATAATTAATTAGGATAATATATTAAATTAATTTTCTTAATTTACCCACAGGAGTTATGATAATTAATTTAATAGTTTTATCATAAAATTTAATTTAGATAGAAGTATCAAACCTTAATTTATCCCAAATAATTCGTTTGAATAATCTATCATCCTATACATCCAATTTTATTAAATTAAAAATTTAGCCCACAAGCAATTTTTGTTCAATAAAATTTCATCCTTCAACATGTTATACATTGGTAAAACATGAATTCATTAAGCTTCAATATTTAGAAATCTAAGTTTGTAATCCTATTCATGCATCCTCTTCATCCTCCTCTAGTTTCCCTGAAATCCTTACCGAAATTCCTGAGCTTAGGGGTGACAATTTCAAAATCTGAAAGGAACGAGTTCTTCTTCACTTAGGCTACGCCGACATGGACTACGTAATAAGGAAGGACGAACTTGCTGCAATCACTGCGACTAGCACTGCTGCTGAGATCGCACTATATGAAAAATGGGAGCGATCCAATCGCCTTAGCATCATGTTCATCATGTCCAAGATCCCTCTGGGAATGCGTGGATCGGTGGAGCAACTTGAGAAAGTCAAGGAATTGATCAAACTGATCAATGAGCAGTTCGACACTTTGGACAAACCACTTTATAACAACCTCATCCACCAATTCTCATCCACAAAACTCACTGGTGTCAAAGGAGTTAGAGAACATATTTCAAAGATGAGGGACATTTCTGCTCAACTGAAGAAGCTCGATGTAGTCATTCCTGAAACCTTCCTGGTCCACTACATCCTTAAAAATCTTCCACCTCAATACGGGCCTTTCAAAATTTCCTACAACACACATAAGGAAAAATGGAGTATCAATGAACTGATAACCATGTGTGCTCAAGAAGAAGCAAGGCTCCTGCAGGAACAAGGTGAAAGTGCTCACATGGCCACCCAAGCGAAGAAACGCAAACCATCCAAGAAGGACAAGGGGAAAAATAAAGTGCCCCCCAAGGCGAAATAAAGAAGGATTCCATCAAGTGTTTCTTCTGCAAAAAGAAGGGACATGTGAAAAAGGAATGTGCCAAGTTCAAGAAATGGATGGACGACAAAGGTAATCCAATTTCATTCGTATATTATGAATCTAATATGGCTAATGTTAATATCAACACATGGTGGATTGATTTTGGATCAACAATTCACATTTCAAATTCCTTGCAGGGTTTACAAAACCTAAGGAAGCCAGTGGGAAGTGAGCAAAGCATCTTATCTGGAACACAAGATGGGCTCACATGTGAGGCTATTGGAACGTGCCATTTAGTTTTAAGTAGCGGTTTTGTTTTAAAGTTAGAAAAGACATTTTATGTACCAAGTTTCTCTAAAAACTTGATTTCCATTTCAAGACTTGTACCTTTTGGTTTTTCCTTTACATTTTTAGACAAGTCTTTTAATTTATATAATAAATCTGAATGTGTTGGAAATGGTATTTTGTCTGATGGTCTTTAATGCCTTAATTTACAAAACAATACCACTTATAATACTGTGCACGTTCACGCTGGCAATAAAAGATGTGTTATGAATGAGAATTCCTCTACATTATGGCACAAGAAATTGAGACATATCTCCATTGATAGAATTAGAAGGTTAGTGAAAGATGGGGTATTCAATACCTTAGATTTGACTGATTTTGATACTTGTGTGGATTGCATTAAGGGAAAGCATACCTCCAAGTCTAAGAAAAGTGGTGTCCATAGGAGTTCTGACCTATTAGAAATCATACCGACTGATATATGTAGTCCGGACATGGACTCTCTTCTCCTTCATAGATGATTACTCATGCTACATGTATATTTACTTACTTCATAACAAAAGCGAAGCGTTAGATGTCTTTAAGATATTTAAAGCTGAAGTAGAGAAACAATGCAACAAGCAAATTAAGATAGTGAGATAAGATAGAGGTGGAGAATATTATGGTAGATACACTGAAGATGGACAAGCACCTGGCCCTTTTGCAAAGTTTCTTCAAGAAAATAGGATTGTTGCCCAATATACCATGCCTGGTACACCCGAGCAAAATGGTGTTGCAGAAAGGAGAAACTGAATATTAATGGACATGGTGTGAAGTATGCTTAGCAGCAACCCTAAACTTCCTAAATCCTTGTGGACTGAGGCTCTAAAGACATCCGTGTACATATTAAATCGAGTTCCAACCAAGGCAGTCTCCAAAACTCCTTTTGAATTATGGAAAGGTTGGAAACCGAGTTTGCAACATGTGCGCATTTGGGGATGCCCATCTGAAGTTAGGGTATACAATCCACAAGAAAAGAAACTAGACCCAAGGACCATAAGTGGATACTTTATTGGATACGCTGAAAGGTCTAAATGTTACAAATTTTATTGTCCGTCTCATAACACTAGGATTGTGGAATCAAGGAATGCAAAATTTCTTGAAAGTGCCTTGATTAGTGGGAGTGATCAATCCAAGGACATAGGTTCTGAGAAAGATCCTTCAAAACTCTCCACCTGAAGGGCAAGATTGATTGTGGTTGATAACACCCCTGCAGTCTAAATGGATGTTGAACCACCACAACCAATTGTTGAAGATTCACAAGTCAATGATGAAGTTCAAATGGATCAAGTTGTTCAAGAGTTGCCTATAATTGTTGAACAACAAGCTGAAACACCTGCTCCTCAAGAGCTTGCTAGTGTAGCCTTAAGAAGATCCACTAGGACAACAAAATCGGCGATACCTAGAGACTACCTTGTGTATTTGCAAGAATCTGACTACAATATTGGAGCTGAAAATGATCCATAAACATTTTCACAAGCTATGAATATCAAAGAATTGGAACTGTGGTACAATGCCATGAATGAAGAAATGAATTCTATGAAGAGCAACAGAGTCTGGGATCTTGTTGAGTTGCCTGCGAGGGCTATTGGGTGTAAATGGGTCTTCAAAACAAAGAAAGACTCATTAGGCAACATTGAGAGACACAAAGCGAGACTCGTTGCTAAGGGATTCACTCAAAAAGAATGAATTGACTACACATAGACCTTTTTCTCCGGTATCTAAGAAAGATTCCCTTAGAGTTGTCCTGGCATTAGTTGCTCATTTTGATTTAGAGCTGCAACAGATGGATGTGAAAACTGCCTTCCTAAATGGTGACCTAGAGGAGGAGGTATACATGAAACAACCAGAAGGATTCTCCTCTAGTGATGGTGAGCATTTGGTGTGCAAGCTTAAGAAGTCCATCTATGGTTTAAAACAAGCGTCCTGCCAATGGTATTTAAAATTCCATGATGTCATCTCTTCTTTTGGATTTGAAGAGAATGTCATGGATCAATGTATATACCAGAAGGTCAGTGGGAGTAAGATTTGTTTTCTTGTTTTATATGTGGACAATATTCTTCTTGCAACCAATGATAAGGGCATGCTACATGAGGTGAAGCAATTTCTCTCAAAGAACTTTGAGATGAAGGATATGGGTGATGCATCTTATGTCATTAGCATTAAGATCCATCGAGATAGATTCAAAGGTATCTTAGGTCTATCTCAAGAAACCTACATTAACAAAGTTTTAGAGAGATTTCAGATGAAAGATTGTTCACCAAGTGTTGCTCCTATCGTTAAGGGTGATAAATTAAATTTGAGCCAGTGTCCAAAGAATGATTTTGAAAAGGAGGAAATGAAGTTTATCCCATATGCTTCTGCTGTTGGAAGCTTGATGTATGCTCATGTGTGCACAAGACCCAACGTTGCCTTTGATGTCAGAATGCTAGGAAGATTTCAGAGTAACCAGAGGTTAGACCACTGGAAAGCTGCAAAGAAAGTTATGAGGTATCTTTAGGGTACTAAGGATTACAAACTCATGTTCAGACGAACCGATAACCTAGAAGTAGTTGGCTACTCAGATTCAGACTTTGTTGGTTGTACTGATTCACGTAAATCAACCTCTGGTTACATGTTTATGTTTGCCGGTGGAGCTATATCATGGAGGAGTAACAAACAGACCTTGACTGCTACTTCTACTTTCGTGTTTTGAGGCTACATCACATGGTGTATGGCTAAAGAGTTTCATTTGAGGCCTTAGAGTTGTAGATTCCATATCTAGGCCATTGAGAATGTTCTGTGACAATTCAGTTGCTGTATTCATGGCTAAGAACAACAAGAGTGGTAGTCGAAGCAAGCACATCGACATCAGGTACTTATCCGCGAGAGAACGTGTTAAAGAAAATAAAGTGGTCATTCAACACATTAGCACTGAATTGATGATTGCTGATCCTATGACGAAAGGCTTGCCACCTCATAAATTCAAGGATCATGTAGTGAACATGAGACTTGGTTCTCTTATGTAAATTTATTGTACAAACTGAAGTTATTATCAATGAAACTCTTATTTTGATATTTTCTCATATTTATGTGCATTTTAATTTTATTTGAGAAAATTTTATATATGACCTGAATAAACATAGGGTTTATTCGTTTAAGTACATAGCCGCATAAATTACATTATTACGTAATAAATATATTGTAATACATGGAAGATAATACTCGCCATTAAAAGATGACTTATCGCCATGATTCATGTGTTTATTATCTAACAGGGATAATCGTCGGGCTTAAGTAATACAATAATTTAAATGCTGACCAAGTGGGAGAATGTTAGAATATTTATTTAAATGGTATATAAAATCAATTTGTTACAACTAATTGGTTTAATATATCAGAGTCAATATTTTATTTATTGACAAATTATTCTAATTAATGGCCAACATTATTTGTTACCCGATTTTGTTTATTACCTGATTTTGCATATCCCAACTGATTAAGAGAATATCTCAATCTGTGGCAAAGACTTTGATGGTAGGTCTCACTCTATAAATATAGAGTATCGGTCCCCAAGCTCACTGCTCATTCTGACTTTCAGTAACTCCATTTAAAAAGAGTTAGTGAGAGCTTGGAAGTCCGAGTACTCGTTCTAATTCTGTTTCTTTTCTTTTGTAGATCTAAAGCTAGATCGAGATTATCAATTACAATGGCTGAAGATATACTATATTCGATCATCTATTTGTATATGTTCATTCTATATATTAATTCCGCCTACGGATTGTTCATATGCATATATTTCATTTAATCCAACAATATCTATATATAATATTTGTTTTTTTTTCATAATTGCATCTCACTTTTTTATTTTTCGATAGTTGTGTGTGTGTGCTTTTTTTAAGTGATTGAATCATAAAGATTAGAAAATATACAGTTGACACTAGTATGGATGTTTCTATCGACATAAGTTTACTGTTATTAGCATGCAAAAGTAATGGTGGACTGATAGTAGAAAGAGTTGTCATTGAAAATTTAGACAATAATTTTTTAGAATAAAAAGCACTTATTAAGGTGTCTAAGAGCTTTATTCTAATAGAGCCCTATCAATTAAGCATTAACAATTGATTGACTTGTAAATCACTTAAAAATGAAATAAAGATTAATGAGTTACAAATATATATACACAAAAAAGTAATATAATTGACTAACTCTTTATAGTTATTTCACATGCATTTATTTATAAATATTAGGGCTGCACATCGGGCAGGTTTTAGGGTTTTTTGGGTTCGGATTTAGCGGATTTTGGGTGTACGGTAATGGTACTGAACCCACCCGAATCACTTTTGAATTTTGGATATTTTTCGGGTTTCAAGTTTCTGTGGGGTTGGGTGGGATGGGCCTGTATTTCGGGGTTGGGTTTGGTGTGGACTTTGACAACAATTTTTTCAAAAATGTCATTTTTGAGTTTGTTTTTTACTTTTGTTATGTTTTTTACAAAAAAAAAAGTTAATTGACAGCAACATGCAAAAATTCAAGAGCCTACTTGTTGAATAATTTTTGGTTAAACAAGCGTTTTATTTCACACAAAATTATAAAACAAAAATCTATAAAAATATGATTTTAAAAAAAATTATATAAACTTCATAAAGTCTCTCTTCACTTCATTAATGTCCATCCAAAGTTCAAAATTCAAACACAAGAAGTCATTAAGTCCAAAATGTCCAAGTCTAATAAAAGATTTGGTTCATAAAGTCCAAAAAATACAACCATAAAGTCCATAATCCATATAAAACTAAAGATATTACAAAAGAAAAACAAGTCCCTAAATATACTCTAGTTCTTCCAAAATACAAAGTTCTTTGTCCTTCCTTTCTTCTCCTTCCAAATTTTGAAATTTGAATGTCCAAATCCAAACCTTTTCAAAACAAATTAAAAATTAAAGAAACTAAATAAATAAATATCAATATAACACTAAGTAAAATAAGAAAGTTCTTACTTTTTCAATTGACAAATTGTTGTGTAGATGATGAGGTTGAAACTGAAGATGGAGCATGAACAGAGGGAATGCTACTAGTATCAGTCATCATCTCTACAAATATTATTAATATAAAGATAAATATTAGAATATAAAACTCTTACACACTTGAATTGAAATAATGAAAAATTCTAATAAAATTACTAGACTCAAGATACTCTGAGGTTTGAAGCACTTCTTCTTCATCTATGTAGTCTCGAGCAATGATAGGTTGATGTGACTCGCTCCACCAATTCTTGAGATAAATTAATGCTTCAACCATCTTTGGGCTCAGTGAGCTCCTAAAAGAATCTAAAAATTGACCCCCAGTTGAAAATGTCGCCTCAAAAGGAACAGTGGTAATCGGTATAGCTAACACATCACGAGCCATGAGTGACAAGATCTTGTATTTTTAGCCACTACTCGCCCACCATCCCAAAACATCAAAATTTTGATTTGGCAGCTTAACTGCCTTTTTCAAATACTTACCGACCTAAATTTTTTTTGTCTTACCACCCTCCTTCTCCATTTTTCGTGCCACATACTCATCATGCAAATTACGTGACCTCTTGCTTCTTGTAGTGGGCCGACTAGACATGACAAATGAGGATGAAACAACAACAATAGCTTGAGATTGAGACTGAGTCATTGGTGGATCAACATTTGTATCAATTGACTCATGGTATTGATCAAACATTTCCCGTATTGTTTGCTCCACCCCTTTACCATCATAGTGCACGTTACATCATCATGAATATCACTAAAGCAATGATTGAGATACTCAAGCTTGAATCTTGGGTCAAGAACCAAGACAATTAGAAGTGCCTCTTTACATTCATCAAACTTTCCCCAATACTTGTCATATTTGTGCTTCATGTTCTTTGCCATGCCACACAACAACTCATCCTCCTCCTCCTCCTCCTCCTCATCATCATCATCATCATCAAGTCTGACGTCATTCAACTCTTGGTGCATGTTGCATGTTTCAATGAAGTACATATTTGCAGTAACATAAGTAGACCCACTAAACTTCAATGTTATATCATAAAAAGTCTCCAAAAATCTCACAAACATTGACGCATCCTCCCAATGTTTTTTCGGATGGTGGTCCCTCATTTGGCTTCCCATCTTTGTCGTCCTCATTAAAATATTTTGAATAATTTCCATCACCTTCCATTCTTTCAAATGCATTTTGAAATTTGAGTGCACAATTAAGCATGAGGAATATGTGGAGTTCCACCTTGTTTGGACATCTAAACAAAAAAGTCCTTTGCATTCTATCCCTTCCTCTTTCACACATTCCTTAAACGTTATAAGCCTAGAAGGAGAAGACCTAACATATCTCACAACAATTCTAATTGCACCAATGGACTCATGTTTTTCCTTCAATCCTTCACTGAAAATTAAGTTCACTATATGAGCACAACACGTCATATGTAAGAACTTTCCATCCAAAACAAGTCATTTATCTTTTTCTCTGAACTTCCTCTTCAAGTATCTAATGGCAACATCATTAGAGGAAACACTGTCTACCATAATGATAAACAACTTATATATACCCCAATCATTCAGACATTGCTCAATCTCTATTCCAGTAGTTTCCTTTTTATGATCTACAACTTGGCAAAAAGTAATAATTCTTTTTTGGCATGCCAAATCATTATCAACCCAATAAGTCGTGATGACCATGTAACTCATATTTTGGATGGACGTCCATGCACTGTAGTAATATATAGCCTCTCATGGCTTAAAACCTTTTTCAATGTCACATTCTCTTCCTCATATAACTTCAAAACATCTCTAGCAACAGTCATTTGAGAATGGATCACAAACCTAGGTTGAAGAGTTTTCACAATTTTTTGAAGCCTCTCATGGCTATCCTACAAGCTTCTTTGTTATAAGCCAATGCTACCAAGCTTATTTCCCCACTATTTCCTCCCTTAACCTGTTCAAAACATAAAATCTTCTATTTTTGGTCATCTATCCTCCATGGACTAAGCTCACAAACATTCTTAAAATGGTTCCATAGATGACTAGTCCTATGTTTTCTAGTGTCACAAAAAAACCAGATCCACAATAGTTAAACATACACTTAGGTGGAGGAGGCTCTTCCAAATGATTGGTTGTTGATGGGGGTGGGGGAGGAGGAGGGTCTTCCTTGGTGAAATGTTCCCAAATGGAAGACCCTTTTGAATTTTTTAGAAGGGATAGGAGCCTTAGAAGGAGGTTCACCTCTCATATTTTTACCCCCAAGTTGACCCTTATCTATAGGGTTTTCAGTGGGAGAGAGAGGTTGATAGAGGTTGATATTGATTCTCTACCGTATTAGTTTCATCGACATCGACTTCTTCTGTATCCATTACCTAATTCAAATGATTTAACAAAAATACATAACTAAATCTAATCAACAAAGCAACACATAAGCCTAAAATCCACTACAACTGTGCAACACATTCACACAATCCTATAATCCACTACAACTGAGCAGCACACATTCACACAAGCCTATAATCCACTATAACTGAGCAACACACATTCACACAAGCCTATAATCCAATAATCCACTAAAAGAAAGATAATAAATTTACCTCAATCTTTTGAGTAGAAGAAAACTCTTCAAATTTATCACACACACACCTTCTTCTCAAATCACAAACTTGTAAATTCACAAAAATAAACAATAAAATTTTAGCATATCACCTTAGACATATATACATACAAATTTTGTAAATCAACTAAAAGTTTCTGTATAAAAAAAAATTAAAGATCACCATTTATTAAAATGATAAATTAGTAACTAAGTACTAAATGATTAAATAGATCCTAAACAAAAATATGTTAAAAAAATTTTGTGGCTACCTTTGATTTGATCACAGATATAGGTATGTCTCTTTGTCTAATACATCCTTTTATACAAATTATTTCTAATCATAATCATAGAAATGATAAAAGATTGCATTTTGTTGTTTAGGCAAATGTACTAAGTATATAACATATTAAATTTTAAATAACATTCATAGTAAAAGAAAACCAATTCACAAACTAAGTTTAAGTGTATATACCAGAAGAGGGAGATGGTGAGGTAAGCTCCTAGCTTCTGCAGTTTGAGGAGCTGAGGAGAGGAGAGGAGGTGTGTTCCAAGCTCCGAGCCGCTGCTTGCTGGTCCATCCGAGCCTCCGATGAGCCGAGGAGGTCTGTCATCTGCCCGAATTTGAGGTTCCAAGATGCTGTAGTTATTGGTTGGGTGGGACTTCCTCAATTCTTCGCTATTAGCGCTGATGAGAGAGGAAGGGAGGGACGACAGGTGCAGGTTGAGAGAGAGAGAGAGAGAGGAGACAGATGGATGGGTTGGTTGGGTTTGGGGTAGCTGTGGTCGTGGGACTCGGGGAAGAGAAATATAATAGAGAGAGAGGTATATGGGCTTAGGGTTAGACTTAGGGCTTAAAGATTATAAAAAATAAAGAAGGCTTTTTTTTTTTTAAATTCAGATTTAATTTGGGTTTTGGGTTTCACCCGAACCCGAATGGTCTCGAACCGGATCGGGTTTGTAACGCCCCGCTTTTTGGACTTTATTTGTTTATGTACCAATATTATGTGAATAATAGTAGGGAACATTCTTTTATGTGAGAACCTAGTTCTTGTATGTTAAATTTAGCCCTTATGGAAATTATGAGATTTTCGGCCTTAACAAGACTCTTGATTTTTAATCGAGTAAAGAATCCCTAACCGGGAAATTCTTGGTTTGCATATTTTTAAGAATTTGGTTAGTTACGACAAAAAATATTATTGGACATAAAATAAGGAAAGATAAAATAAAATAAAATACTTTAATAAATTATGTCTCTCACGAGTTGTAAAAATTAGAATTTAGAGACATTATTAAGGAATGTCACTTGAGTGGTATGAATAGTCTTTAGTGGGAAATTACATAATTTAATTAAAGTATCATTTTAATTTATGACCATGAATTTATTTTATTCACGGTGTCACACTTTATCCTATTTAAAATTTTACCCTAATGTTTTATTTCATGAAACTATGCAAAAATGTGTAGGAAATTTATAGTAACAAAATGACCCTTTTGGCCTTGTGGAATTTCTAAAGCCTTAGTTTTTTTTTAAATACGGGTAGGAGGGTAATTTATAGGGGTGGCTGATCATGTGCTCCTAAAAGGCCATGATTGGTTTTATTCTTCATGAAAAAAAAAAGATATGAAATGACTACTCTTACCTACACATATCTAGTACTGGAGTACTTTTCAAGTACTCTTGAACAAGTAAAGAAATAGAGAAAATCAGAAAAAAAAAATCAGACTCTCTCTTTCCCTCCATCTTTTGTATGGTTCTCACTCTCTCTTTCTCAAAAAGTTATGCTTCATTGAAGCTTCTAACCATAGAACTCAAACATAGTTTAAGGTAAGTCGTTTGAACCTTTCATTCTTTTTTTTTCTTCTTGTATGAGCTGAACACCACAACTCCTCTTCCATCTCTTTCCATTTTTTTTAATCTTTTGCTGTTGTTACCTACTCTCCATTGAAGGAGAACAAGACTTGCTGTTGTCCATAGAGCCCATTCCAAGTACATGCAAGCTTGGTTCTTGCATGCACAAGTTCAAGCACCAAGTTTAAGGTAAAAGTCATTTCTAGAGTTTAAAGTCTTATTCTCTTAAGTCTATACTCACTTTTTCTTGAGTATAATCTGATATTTATGGTTTGAGGGTGTTGTTGGAGGTGGAGAAATGTTTGGGGAAAGTCTAGAGCCAACCTTAGAAGCTTACGCCCTTTATCGAACTACAAAAGGTAAAAACCTTGCATTTTATCTTTGTTTTTTTTATAGATGTGAGCAATCTGAGTTTATTTGATGTAAATTGGTTTTAGCTTAGTCTTTGGATGTATAATATTGTAGTTTAAAGTTTTCATGTTGCATGCATGGCTATATTATTGCTGTGTTAGTTGGAATCCAAAGTTCCTTAGGACATTGAAAAAACCTTTGCTTGCTGTCAAAATCTTGATCTGACTTCAAAGGGGTCAATCACAAATTTATGAACTGTTTTGATAAAGAAAATTTCATGTTTGTGTAGTTACAAGAGTAAATAATTTTAAAATCAAGAGGCACCTAAAAACGTTTTATATTCTTTGAGTTATAAGGATTTTGGGATTTCATGTGCAATCTGAAATGTTGATTGATAGTTTTAACACTGAGACTTTGGGTAACAATTTATATGGGTTAAACTAATTATTTGTGGCTAAATTAGTATATTTAATATTAAGCCTATAAATCAGTTTTTAAAAATACACTATAGTTTGAGAGTTATAATTTTTCAAAGTTGGAAGATTTAAAACTGGAATTTCTGTAAAATGTGAACAACTTAAACTAGAGTTTTTGAGAATGAATTTCACCTTGAATGAGAGCTCCGATTGAGATGAAATTTTGTGTAAACATTTTTGTTATATCAAAGTTTAAACCTATATAGTTTCATAGCAAAATTTTAAGTGGTTAGGATTGGTGGCGTCCCAAAGTTTGGACTCTCTCATAAAATGGGATGTTTTCAACACTTAGAAAATATTAGGGTTTGCTACAATAATTGGTTATAAAACATTTTTCACAAATTCATTACAAGTAGATTTTTAATTTATTCTTAATATGATTAAAGAATATTTTTATAAATTAAATATATTAAGATTTTCGTTAAATTAAGTAAAGGGGCCCAATTCCCCACTTTTGGAAAATAACATTAAAATTAGTTTTCGTTAAAATAAGCAAACTTATTTTTAATAGATTACCATTTTGATTAGGCTTGTCTTAAAAGAAAATTTTTGTTAAAAAAATAATTTAATAAATAGGTCTTGATTGGTAAAAATGGTATTTTGACTTTTTTTACACAAAAAACTTTAAGTAGAGTTTATTGGTGTATTTGGTAATTTAATGAACTAAGTAAGTACAACTTTTATTAAAATAAATTATCTCCAAGGAAAAATTAATATAATGGAAGTTGTAACTAGTTTCCTAGAAAGAATATTTACGCGATATTTTTCTAATAAGAGATTAAAAGGGATATTTCTTAGAGAGATTAATTAATGTTAGATTTTACAAAACTTGCAAGAACGCTGTAATTAGACCACGTTACCAATAGAAGTAAGACTCCGCAGACTCATCAATAACTCTGAATACTCAAGATTTTTACCTTGAGGACTAAGATAGTTATGGACCAAATTTAGAAAGTGGTTTTGGAAACCAGTTTTCCTCAACACTTAGAGGGTGTATTTGTTTTAAAGGTTAAAATGCACGTTATAATTATGGTATGACTTAACAAGAGTTAAGTGTTAGATTTTCAATGTCCAAATTATTAAATAAACTTTCTAAGATAATTACCGTAATTAATCTGAGTCACTGTATGAGTTCACTACAGTGTCACCTAAGCGGGAAGACTCACCTCTAGATAGAGAAATTCTGCAAACAAATGCTAAGAAATCTAGGTAAGACAACTTATGAATGTTTGGCTACTACATGATATGAATAGTTTTTTTTTTTAAATATTAAGACTTAAGTGTACTATTAGAAACTAGTTTTGGAAGGTTACTCAAGACCGTTGTCCTAAGGGGATTCACATACTCATAAGTAAGACATGCAGTGATGATTATGACACCCGATTAGCTACCGGTATCAAGTAAGTAAGAACTGGGTGTCTCCTGATAAGTAAGTAAGCAAGCATCGGACGCCTCCGGTGAGTTGGTAAATAAGTTCGATTGGCCACTGATATAATAAGACATCTGGCTTAAAACCCGTGACATAAGAGTCCGATTAAACTCCGTGACATATGTATGTAAGATGATTCTGGAATCAAACTATTAAGATTATTATAGTATGATGAATTCTCCTTGGAGTCTTAAGAACTGGTGTATTTTAAGTATACACCCGTGATTGTGCTGAGTGAGTTAAGTAAGTTGAGTAAGTTAAGTATGATAAGATGATAAGTACGATATGTATGATATGCATGTTAAGTATGATAAGCTGGTAAGTACAATATGTATGATATGCATGTTAAATATGATAAGTATGATATGTATGATATGCATGTTATGTACGATAATTAGGTTATGAGTTAGGATCTTATGTATATATACACTTGCTTTGAGTTTTTCTGCATCCAGGTTTACTAGTTACGGAATCTGGTTATTGTGCATCACAATAACGTTGAATTGTATTTTAGGGTTAGGTCTTTCTGAAACCCTATTTAAGCTTGAATATCTGTATGATCACTGTCAGGGCTTCATGTTTGTCTTCTTTATGCTATGTATGTTAAGTTGTTCTTACTAAACATTAGCGCTTACGTAGTTGTTTCATGTTAGGTAAGTTAAAAGGAAAGGCGGAACAGTGAGTGCCCAAGTCTGATTTTCCGGATGTACATGTGGGGCGACTGTGGGAACATCTTTTGAGTTTGAAGTATTTTTATTTTAATTAAGTACTTTTGAATTGTTGTAAGGAAGTTGAACACATAATTTTTTTAAGTGGTTGTTAAGTGTGCGCACAATACTTTCTTTTAAAAATTTGTTTTTATGGATTTTCAATGTCCTTTTGTTAATGAAAAACTTTAAAAATTCTGCTTTTATTTAGTGTCATAAGTAAAGGTCTTTACAGGGTTCACCCGAATTTTTCAGATTTTTGGAAAACTGGGTTTCTCGGGCGCGGGTCAGACATATTGCTCAGGTTTTCGTGTTTTGTAGGTCAAATGTTCACCCCTAATAAATATATTAATCGGTATTGCATTTTGTTTTACCATTCAATGTACATCATTAAAATTTAGGGACCTTTGCAAAAATACCTAAGTTTAAATTTTTTTTTTTTTTTTACTAAAAATACAATATCTTTGTTGACTGGCTTTTTGGTCAACTAACGCAGAGTTAAATTAATCAATTAGAGAGCTTTCAATTAGACGATCAATGAACTATAAATAAGCCAAAAACCTAATAACTATAAGCAATGAACTACAAACAACACCAGAATTATAGAGGTTCAGCCCCAAGAAATGGTACTGACCTACTTCCTCTTAGATTTGTATTGATCTTAAGGGTTTGCACAAGATAACCAGTGAATACAAATAGATTTCTAGGTGTAAAAGACAATACAGGATGGCAGAATTGCTGCTAAGTATCAAGCCAAGCTGCTCGGTATGTTTCTGGTGCTGGTCAGTAAGCCAATTTCGTGAACCCCCTCCACTGTGGTGGAGAGTTTATATTTATACTGTCCTTCTCGTCCGAGGGTTGCGCCTGAGCATAACTGATGGGGAAATATCCCTACATTCTCGCAAGTGGTTTCCGTCCTATTCTTCAGGAGTCTTGACCAAGTTTTTAGGGCTGTTAGGCGCTTTTTGCGGGTGGTTGGGCGATTCCTGTGGACTGTTAATGGTGAGTGTAACTGCTTTCAGCAGACCGGGTTTATTTGTCTGTCATACCGACCAACATGTTTTCTGGTGGTCCTGCCGAGCAGTAACTTGTCGTATACCCTGCAGGTATACATCGATTAGCCTGTCAAGGGGTCTGCCCAGTCTACTTCACGTGTCCAAGATTAATGCCACGTGCTCAAGATTAGTGCCACGTCAGATATGCCATGTTTTGGGATAACATTTGCCCCCGATTTTGCAATGGTGCTAAGCAGCATGGAAACTTTCTTCTGGGGACCATACTGTCTAGCCTGGTCAGGCGTATATGCTCCTTTATATGTGGCATAACATCTGGTATAATTAATAGCCTTTTTATTTCTTCAAGTTTCCAAGAAATGACTTTTCACTCTTTCGAGCCTCTTTTTGAAACCATAAAGTGTCATAATGGCTTTCTTCAACAGTTGTACCAACGGTTGTGCAGTTACTAAAGAGTGGGTTGACGTGGGAGGCCACTGAGGAGACGTGATTGGAGGGATGTGCATACATGCATGCTGACGTGTCTGGGGAGACGTGCCTGCATCATCTGAATGGACGGTTCCATTAATGTTTGGCAAGAGAGAGGATACACTTCTTTGCCTATAAGTAAAAGTTTTCATTCCTTTTATCACTTTACCCTCTTCATTCTTCAAACACATTAGACGTTTCGAGTTGAACCAAGCTCTGAAGCTTCTTACTCTCGCCTGTGCCTAGACGCTTATTGACGACGTTCCTCACCTCCGAGCATGTCCCGCAAGCTGGCAACAAGTAAGTTTCTCAACTTTCACTTTTCTATTTTGGCCCTGTACGAAAAATGATTCCTTTTTCACTTCATTTTTTTCATTGTGGTCGTGGGTAATATTTTTGATAAATCCCTAGGTTTCTTGAATGCATGTTGCTTGAATCTATAAATAGATGACTATTTTGAGTAGCTTCTTGACATGGGTAACTTGTTTTAACCTCTAATTTCGTAAAAAACTGCATTTTAATGTCCCATTTTTGTTGATTTAAGTTCGGTGTTCTTTAAGAACACCAAGAGAAATTTTTGGAAATTTTTTTTCTTCGAAAACCCTCTGTTGCCTCGGTTTTTCTTGACTTTTGATTAGATCTGTTGCTGGACTGTACACTAGACCATTTATCATCTTGGTCTGGTCGGCACGACCTGAGGTGTCTATACCGACTAGCACTGTTCGGTGCTCTCACCTCATCTTTCCCCTTTCCCCTTTTCCTTGTACGCGCAGACGACTAGGGAGGGTGATCACCAGACCGGTTTGTAAACTTATCACTTGGGGACAACAATGACACATATTAAAAAAACTACTCGTGGTGCAGATGAGGAAGACCCCCATGTGGCACATCGTGCCACCGCCGGGGACGTCCATGAGGCCCTGCCCCCTAAGGAAGAGCCGAGCATCTCAAGGTAGGAATGGGAGACCGAAACAAACTATGTCATAGAGATCTACACCGAGGCCATTCTCAACCCCTCACCAGAGACGAAATAGGCCCCCTATATGTAGCTCCGGCCAGCACCATCTCTAACAAAAAGCTGCAAAACGTCAAAGAGCATTTCAAGCTCGAAGATGTTTCAATCCTCAAACCTACTGCCTCATTGACTACCAGGGCCCAATTCTACGCTTGGAGCAGGTTTCACATTACTGCTGGGGCCACCCTTCCACTTTTGCCATACTTTCAAAGTGTGGTAGATTATTTTGGGCTTTGCCCTACCCAGATCAGTCCTAAGGGCATCAGGTTCCTCTTAGCCCTCTATGTTTATACAAGTATTTAAACTAGCTGGTGTCGTCTACGCACGAAGTAAATAAACTTTTTAACCTCAAATCCAGTCCCCGACAAGGCCGTTTGGGGTATTTCTATTTTAGCCACACAGAGTCTAACGTTTATTTAGCTAATACCGAAGGTATCTCCAAGGTTGGGGAGTATGCTAGTCAATACTTCGTTACAGTGGACATTGCCGCCAATCACTTGTCATTTCGACATAACGGTCCCTTCAGCTGGCCGACCCCCACCAGGGAGATGGAGAAACAGGCCAGAGAACTAGTTGCCATGGACCCTAGCTGCAAAGACTTGGCAGCCTTGACCACTGCAGAAAAACTTGCAATTGTTGGGCTCTACCCTAATCCCAAGGAAAAGATTAAGGGTGCCACCCCTACCAGGCAGTCGCCTAGGAAGCCCCTGCCCAGCACTAGGTTGCCCAGTTCACCACCACCCAGTAAAAAGCAAACCAGACCGTCTATCCCCTCGTCCAGACCCTGCATAGCCCACCAAATAAGGAGTTCGACTGGAGTCGTTATTCGGGAGCCTGTCGAGTACAACACTCCCAAAACTGTTGTTGCCCCCAGCCTGGAAAGGGAAAGCAAGCTAAAGTAGAGCACATAGATTTAGACTCGTCAAACAGTGATGTGGATCTTCCGATCGGGGTAGCCGACTGCTCGAGGGGAGCCGAAGAGGGTGATTTAACTTTCTTTTCATAACTTGTTTTTACTTTTGCTTAATAATTATTTTTTTCTTGTTCTGATCCTGCTCGACACCTTTACTAATCCTTTGCTTTTATTTTGCAGATATGTCGTCCGTCTTTTTAATAAATTTTCCTAGAAGCACACTAGCAGTCCACGCAGCGAGGCTCATTCAACCAAGCGGCAGAAAATTGACTCTCCTGCTGAAGCTACCAAGCAGGTTGAGAAAACTCCTTCTTGGAAAAAGGCGTAGACTCCGTTGTGAAAATCTGGCAAGAGCAAAGGACTCCATGCCAAGTAGGTTATCCATACGACCACTGCACAAGAGCCCACTGCCTCGAGCAGAGCCCAAGAAGGCGTTGTTGAGGACCCTACTGAGGAGGTCCACGGGCCCTTGAAAAAAGCCATGGCCATCCATCAAGGAAATATCAAAAGGGTGTCCTCCTCTTATTTTGAATTTAAATCCCTGGAGTACATTACTAGTACCAGTCTCCAAGATGTTGTCAGGGTAAGTAATTGACCTTCTCAGTGTTCAACTAATCTTTCTTCTCTGTTACTTATTCTAAATTCTTTCATTTCATGCTTGCAGGGTATGCTGGCTCTCAGCTATTCTCATCACCGTGCTAAGGGGTGAGCAAGAAGGTGGTTGGATTGGTAAAAGAGTCTAAGGACAAAGCTTCCCAAGTTGCTCAACTGACCGAGCAAGTCTGAAATCTTCAACAGACCTCCGAGAAGATTACCAAAGAAAATGAGGGACACAAGACTGTCGTCGAACAGAGGAACCTTGACGTTAACCGATTGGAGAGGAGGATTGAGGAGCTAAATGAGAAACATGCTGCTGATGGGAGGGTCGCCCAGGAGGAGAAGGATAAGCCCAGGTGGAGAAGAATAAGTTGGCAAGGCTCTTGAGAAAGAGAAAACTGATAAGGTTGTTGATGCTAAAGCTTTGGAGGACTTTAGTATAAGCAACTTTTATGAAATCTGGGTTCGCAACAAGGTGGCAGACTTTAGCTATTTGGGATAGGCCTATGATGACCTTATGCATTACTGTGCTAAGTGGGAGAAGAATAAGGCTCCGACTGTCCTTACCGAGCAGCCCCCAGCCTCCGAGCCAGAGTCTACTGTGACACCCACCTAGCCGATTATCACAACCCCCGAAGAGGATGCTCTACCTTCCACTTTGAGTGCTTCAACTGAGGCTCCAACCCTTGCCGACGAGCCTAAAGACCCGCTTGTCATCCAACCCTAGGACCAACCAACTGACCATCCTAAAGACCATTGAAATACTTAACATTTCTAGCTTTTCTTTTATATTTGCAGAGAAAAAAAAAATGGCTTGGCCGAGTAACTTTTATTCTTGAGCACGTAGCATTTTATCTATAAAATGCTTCTCGATTTGACTACATATCTGCTCGTACTTAATTTTTCTTACCACTTGGCTTATACTGTTTTTAGAGCTGTGCGGCTCTGTAAATCAGAGCTATTCAATTTTTTTGAACGAGTTGTAAACAAAAAACTGTTCAACCCTATCTACAAAAATTGTTTTATGGCTCTTTTTGTTGCTTGGTATATACCGAGCAACACACAATCACTTTAACATTAATAAAGATTAACATTTCTAAGTCCTTTTAATTATGCACTTTTTCCTTTGCTTGTCCATGTATGACTATGGTGCCCCTCAAGTGACCGAAAAGGATTCATAACTCTTGGGTTATCCTCTTGGTCACTTGCTAATTGACCAGAGTTGTTCGTAATAACCTATCTGGGGGTACTCGGGTTTGCCAAAACCTACAAAGGTTTCTACACTGCCGACAATCCGTGAAGTAAATCACTAGTTAGCAAGATAATCATTGTAAAGTAATGCTTGTAAAAATGGACAAAATCGTGTCTTATTGATTAAAAAATAACCATACAAGTTGTGTTGCTACACTGTAGCTTACATTCACAAATATTAATTATTACAATAAATGGGCAAATTGTGCCTGTGCATAATTAATAAATCTAACTTTGGTTGGTCGGTGGTGGGGGCAATCAACGATCACTTAAAAGTAATCTTTATTGGTAATAATTTCTTAGGTGTTCCCCATTCGAGTAACGAGGATAGGTACTAACTGAAGATCTTGGTTATACTGTGCTAGCTTGTATGTGCCGAGCGGTATTATCTCCGTGACTTGGTAAAGGCCTTCCCAGCTTGGCCCTAGTACTCCTGCTGATGCATCTCGAGTTTCTGGGAATATTCTTCACACGACTAGATCTCCCACATCAAAATTTCATTCCTTAACTCTAGAATTGAAGTACCAGACAACTTTTTACTGATGGGCAGCTAGGCTTATGTTGGATTTTTCGCGTCTTTCTTCAATTTGGTCCAAGGATTCGGCTAGCAACTGGTGATGAAGACCTTGGTCGTATGCCGCACACCGGTGAGATGGGGGAGTCACTTCAACTGTTAGCATTGCTTCATACCCATATGTGAGTGCAAATAGGGTATCACCAGTAGCTGTTCTCTCGGTAGTCCTGTATGACCAGAGTACCTCAGGCAGTTTCTCTGGCCAATTTCGCTTAGCCTTTTCTAGACGCTTCTTCAGAGTATCTTTGAGAGTCTTGTTAATTACTTTTACCTGTCCGTTTTCTTGTGGGTACAAGATTGCTGAGAAGCTTTTTGTGATGTCGTGTCTAGCATAGAAATCAGTAAATAAATGGCTATCAAACTGCATGCCGTTATCATACACTATTTTCTGGGGGTAGACCAAACCTACAAATTATATTTTTCACCACGAAGTCCAATAATTTTTTGGAAGTAATGGTTGCCAGTGGCTCAGCCTCCGTCCACTTGGTGAAATAATCCACTGCTACTACTGCATACTATACTCCCCCCTTTCATTTTGGCAACCGACCAATAAGGTCAATTCCCCAAATGTTAAAGGGACACAGACTCTGCATCTGAGTAAGTTTGTTGGGGCTGCCTGGGGGATTTTGGCAAACCTCTGACACTTGTCGCATTTTTTAACATATGCCATGGAACCCTCATTCATAGTTGGCCGAAAGTAGCCTTGTCTCAAAATTTTCTTAGATAAACTTTGCCCTTGTATGGTTCCCACAGAAACCCTCATGCACCTCCTCCAGTAGCCGTCCTTACTCTGTTTGGTTGACACACCTAAGCAATGGCATGTAAAACCCCCTATTGTACATAACCCCATCCAGGATTAGATACTGAGCAGCTTTCCTCATCAGTTTCTTGGAATCATTGCAGCTGTTGGGCAGGATTCCATGTTCCAGGTAAGCTATAATCGGGGTCATCCAGGATGGAGTGTTGTCTATCAGAAGGACTGGTTCTGGTGGGTTGATATTAGGTTCGACCAGGTATTCAATAGGAACCAGGTTGGCCTTGTCCACCATAGTACTAATCGCCAGTCTGGCCAGTGCATCTGCTGTGGCGTTCTGTTCTCTTGGTATCTGTTAGATGGTGTATTTCTTGAGCTGAGCGAGCAGGTCTTTGATCTTAATAAGATAGGCCATCATTTTTTCTCCCCTAGCAGTGTACTCACCGAGGACTTGATTGACAATAAGTTGCGAATCACGGTATGTGTCCAAGAATTCAGCCTTAACTTTTTTTGCTAACTTCAGCCCCGCGATTAATGCTTCATACTCTGCTTCATTATTAGATGCATTAAACCCAAAACAGAGTGCACAATGGATATGTTTCCCTTCACGTGTGATGAGGGAAAGACCGACCCCAGATAGCTGGTCGGTAGATGAGCCATCGACGTGTAGCTTCCGGACTTGGGGTTCTTCTTTTGAATGAACAAGGCTGCATTCTGGGTGCTTGGTGTTCTAGTCAGCACTTGTACCGGTGGGGGACCAGACTTCAATGGCTGCTCTGACATTTTCTCGTCTGTGCTTGGTACACTGATACATTTAGCTACAAAATCTGTGAGAGCCTGGACTTTAATTACTGTTCGAGGCTGGTAGGTGATTTCATACTGCCTGAGCTCTATAGACCATTTGAGTAACTGACCAGAGGTGTCTGGGTTTTGCAGGACTTGGCACAATGGTTGGTCAGTAAGAACCTTTATGGGATGGGCTTAGAAATATGGGCGAAGTTTTCTAGAAGATAAGAGTAGGCAGTAAGTTAATTTTTCAATTAAGGGATACATGCTCTTGGCTTCGACCAGCCTTTTACTGACGTAGTAGACTAGATGCTGAATATTGTTTTTTTCTCTGACCAGGACTGCACTGATAGCGTGTTGAGTTACTGCTAGGTATATGCACAGTTCTTCGCCTTCTGAATATTTTGAAAGGATAAAGGGTTATGCCAGTTGCTGCTTTAGAGCTTGGAAGGCTTGTTCTCACTACCCGGTCCATTCAAATTTCTTTGTACCTTTGAGGATATTAAAAAATGGAACACACCTATTAGTGGATTTGGATACGAATTTGCTTAGTGCTGCTATGCGTCCTGTTAGGCTTTGCACGTCCTTGATCCTGGCTGGTGAGGGCATGTCCACCAGCACCTTTATCTTCTTGGGGTTTGCTTCAATTCCCCTGGAGTTCACTATAAACCCCAAGAATTTTGTCGACCTCACACCAAAGGAGCATTTTAGGGGGTTCAATTTCATTCTATACCGCCTCAAGGTGTTGAAGCATTCCTCCAAGTCCTCAATGTGCCCCCTAGCCTTTTTAGATTTCACCAACATATCGTCCACGTAAACCTCCATGTTATTTCCTATCTGGTCTTTGAACATACGATTTATCAGCCATTGATAAGTGGCTCCATCATTTTTCAGGCAGAACGACATGTTTCTATAGAAGTATAGCCCCACATCCATGTGGAAACTGGTGTGCTCTTGGTCAGGTGGATGCATGCTTATCTGGTTGTACCCTGAGTAGGCATCCATAAAGGTTAAGATTTTGTGGCCGGCTATAGCGTCCACTAGCTAGTCAATTCTCGGAAGTGGGAAGCAGTCTTTTGGACATGCTTTATTCAAATCTGTGAAATATATGTACACCCTCCACTTGTTATTAAGCTTTGGTACCAATACGGGATTGGACACCCATACTAGGTAGAAGGCTTCCCTAATGAAATTGTTATTTTGAAGTTTCTCCACCTCCTCATTCAAAGCATTTTCCCTCGTTGGATCCACTAACCTCCTTTTTTGCTGTACGAGCTTGAAGTGTTCGGTATCGATGTTGAGGGTGTGGCTTATAATGGTTGGGCAGATCCCCACCATATCATCATGAGACCAGGTGAAATATATCTTGGTTTTCCCATAATAACTAGATCAAGGCGGATCTTATGTTCCTGGACAACCCTTTCCCTACCTTGACAACCCTGGTCGAGTACTTTGGGTCAAGCAGGACTTCTTCTAATTCTTCAACTTGACCCACCCTTATATCTATATACCCAAAACGAGGGTCTATGTCCTCCCCCCCACCCCGTTTTGGACGACATCCTATTTCTAATGATTGGGCCCTGCAGGTTGTGCGACATAGACTGCCTTCTCGACCTTTTCTACTGATGAATTATAATATTCTCTGGCCACCATTTGGTTCCCTTTGAGACATCGTATACCTGCCCGGGTTGGGAATTTAACGAGCAGATGGAAGACCGAAGTGACTGCTCGGCGGTCATACAGGGCTGGTTGGCCTATCATGGCATTGTACGGAGAAAGGATGTCAATTACTACGAACAAAGGCATTATAGTGTAGCTGATAGGTGTTGTCCCCACTGTCAAAGGCAACCTTATGCTTCCTGTTGAGGCCATGCCATTCCCTATAAACCCATACAGTAGCTGCTCGCATGGTTCCAGATTTCTGATGCTTTAATTCATCTTTTCCAAGGTACTCTTGAACAGAATGTTGGCAGACGACCCATGGTCAATCATCATTCCGGCCATGATCATATTAGTGATCTGTACTTCTACCACCAAAGGATCATTATGCGGATTATGTACGTGCTTGTGTCTTCCTCGTTGAATTTGATGGGCTCACACTCGTAGTGAGGCTGTTTTGGAATACGCTCCTGGACAACCAGTACATCTTCCTCTTGCTTGTTCCTAAGGGAGCTAGCGTATCTTTCTTAAGCTTTTCCGGAGTTTCCGGCCAAATGCGGTATGCCACAAATCATATCTAGTCGACCAACAACTGGTGGTGGTAGGAGAGGCTGATTGCTTTGATACTATTGAGACTGTTGCTGAGGAGGCTGTTGAGGATGCTGGTCGGCAGTCGGTCGTACATACCTCTATAGATGAGCATTATTTTGTCGAATGAGGAATTCTATCTCCTCCTTCAGGTGGTTACATTCATTGGTTTCATGAACATAGTCATTGTCAAACAGGAAGAACTTAGTCATATCCTGTCTGTTAACATCCTTCCTCATTGGTGTAGGTCTTCTGTACAGTACAACTGCCTATGTAGCGTTGAAAACATCTGCACGGGGCTCCAACAGGGTGGAGTAAGTAGTAAACTTAGGAACATATTCCCGTGGTTTGGGCTGCTCGACGATCTTAGGCTTTTTATTGTCATTGTGGTTACGACTACTTTCAGCCCCATTACTGCGTTTGTCGTTCTTAGCCCCATTCTTACCTCCCTCTGCAGGGTTAGTGGTATTCCCAGCATCTGTTTTCCCCTGCTCTACAACTATCTGAGTGGATTATTCACCTTCCGCTCGACTTCCTCAAGCTTGATGAATTCCTTTGCCCGATCAAGGAACTCCTGGGTGGTACACGCAGACTTCTTTTTAAAACTGCTCCAGAACATACTTTTTACTTTGACTCCCAGATTGATGGCTATCAACTTACCATCATCACTGAGGGATTTTACTCTAGTGGCTTCTCGCATAAAACGTTGAATGTAGTTCTTTAAAGGTTCATTTTCTCTTTGTCTTATGTCCGCCAAGTCATTCGGCTTGCCCAGAAGGGGCATTGCCAAAGAGAATTGGGAATAGAATATGCATACAAATCCATCCCATTATGTAATTGACCCTGGTTGTAGCTTGAGGAACCATTGCTGAGAGATTATTGACAGGGTGGTCGGGAAGATTCTGCACCTGACATCATCCCAAACCCCCTGAGATCAGTCTGCAGTTCAAAGTTGTGAACATGGGATACTGGGTCTTCTAGTCCAATGTACATCTTCCATGTCGACATTTTGAATTTGATAGGTATGGGCAGCTGATTAATACGTTCTGAAAATGGGGAACCTCTCTGTCTTTCCATTTCAATATCTGTTAACTTGGGGGCTGGCAAGTCTCTTGCCAGTTGGGTTAACAGATCCAGCTGGGCTTGGATGTTAGGGTCTGCAGCTGTGCTGCATTGCAGAGCTTATCCATTCTCGGGTCCCAAACAGGCTCAGGCGGAGCTATGTTGTTTGAATCCCAATTTTCCTTGCTACGATTAAGAGCATTTCGAAGGTCTTCACCTCCCATGGGACCCATTCGGTTGAAAATGGAGTTTGGCCGAGGCCTGCCCCCAGCATTCTGGTTGTCTGCTCGGCCTGGTACTGGAGGTACTCACTGAAACCCTCCACCTCAGGGTGGTTGGTTGTTTGGGATATCCTGCCCTTGTGGGACAAACGATCCTTCGGGCCGGTTACCTCTCTGACCCTGGTTATTCAGTTGGCCTTGATCATTTTGCTGGCGAACTTAGCTCGCTGTCTCATCATGGTCATACCCATCAACATAATGGGGTCTGTATGCACTACTAACTTCTGGCTCCTCTCTTCGGGATCTTGGTCGGTATTTTTGGTACTGTCTATACTGACCAGGTTGTTGCTGGTAATTTTGGGGCTGAGCACTCCTATTTTGGGGGTTGCCATCTCGTCTTGCAACACCAAGATTTCTGTCACATCCACCGCCCTGAGATCTCAACCGAAAGTTTCCTGCTTGGTCATGTCCCATGCCGCGCCTTGGGAGGACCTGCTCATCGGGAAATAGGGTTTGCCTATATTGTTGGCTTGGGCGCCCCAACCAGATCTGTGATTCTTGGTCGAACCCTGATTTCCATTCTGAGGTTGAGCCTCTGGTCCATGCATGACACCCTCACCGAAATAAAAAAATGGGAGGACGTTGTTGGTTTTGGGCAGTAGTTCCAGCAGCAGTTCCCATACCTTGGGTTTGCTGATGTTGCATATAATTACGGATGGATTCAACAACCTCCCAAGTCCGACACTCCATGTCTTCCTGAAGGGCCTGCACATCCTGGGCATGTCGATCCATCTATTCTTGTAAGTCTCTCCTTTATTTTTTGGAAGCCTCATTAAGGGCCTCCTAAGCAGTAACTCGCTCCTGATTCATGGTGGCAAGCTGGTCTTGCATCTGTCCCATGACTACCCTTATCTGATCTATTTTAGGGTTAAGTCCTTCAATGTCTACGTGGGGCTCATACTGTCCAGGACCTCCAGCTCTTGGCCCTGGATGGTCGGTGCCCCTTGCAGCAACTCCACCTGACATTCCTGCATGGGTGATTCCAACAGAGGCAGCAGCTCCGCGTCCTGGTGCAGTGGGCCTAGCGGTTTGCCTCCCGACACCAGATGGGTTCCTAGGCGGCAAATCACCTCGCTGCCCATTCAAATTGCTCATCGATGGGACTTGGTGAGAGACTTCATGTAATGCCCCAAAATTCATAATGTAGTTTAATGGTTGGATTATTAGGCCGGGAGGGCCATAATTGTTTTATTATGCCATTAAACTAATATATGCATGTTTATGTGAATTATATTATAATATGATGTTAAATGCATGCATGTGGGTCCACATTTCATCACATGGGTATTTTGGTAATTTGGTCCGTTGAGGGCATAATTGCATATTTGTATGCATGTCAGTGATCTATTGTTGAGGCCACATTATAATGTGGATTTGTTCGAGCTATTTGGTATGAGACGATCTTGAGTGCAAATTAGCGGTTTAGTCATAACGGGATTAAGTTCGGGGCTCGGGGTGAGTCTAGGGGTGATTTTAATGATTAGAGCGTTGCCGGGAATTAAAGGGTAACGTGATATGAATTATTGGTATTTGAGAATTTCAAGAATAATGGGAATTGGAGGGTGTTAATTATGATTAACGAAATAGGTGGAAAATGACAGTTTTACCCTTGGGAGTCTTTAGAAACCTTTATTTGACCTAGGGGCAAAAAGGTCATTTCACATTAAGTCATATTTAAGCCATTGAAGGCTGTAAAAGGTTGGCAAAACATAGCATAGATATATTCCTCCTGTACCTCTTTTTCTCTCCTTTTTCTTTTGGATTTTTGGAGCTTTTCTTGAGGATTCAAGCTAGGGAAGTGGATCTTGAGGGCTTAGGATTGTGTTCCATCATTGAAGAGGGTCCTAATCTGAGCTTGAGGTAAGTTTCTAGCCATTAAAAGTATAGCTTTGCTTTGCTTTTGGTTTAGTTTTCAGCTTGGTTTTCTAGATTGGTTGAAGGGAATTGATGGGGAGTTTTTGGCTAGGGTTACTTGGGTTGTGATGCCTAGGACATGTGGAGATGATTTTTGGGTTCATTTGGGACTTAAAATGAGGTTTAGGAGCTTTTGGTTCAGGTTGGAAATGGTGGAGTCGAAGGGGAAAGTTTCAGGGCCATTTCTAGCTGGGTGTAGCGCTATAGCGCCCACAAGGGGGTGCTACAACGCTACTCTGTGAAGCTTTGGGTCTGACTTGAGCACTGGGGCGCTAGTAGGGTAGCGCTACAGCGCTACCCTGCTCCTTCAGTTTTGGTTTTAGGCATTTTTAAGGGTTTTTGGCTCAGGGTTTCAATCCTTAAGGCTCGGGATCGAATCTACTCACCATTTGGGTACAATTCGGGGTCCCGAGAGTGAGGTTTAGGTCAAGACCCTATTATTGTTGATTTTCATTAATGGAAGTTATAATTGGTTATGACTAGGTAACCGCTAAGGAATCAAAAGGTCGATCATTCTCAAGGGTCGTTCTTTTACTATTTCTCACTCGAACCAAAGGTAAGAAAACTGCTTCCCATATGTGATATGCATGGTTATTATTAAGGCATGTTGAGTGTTTAAATGTGGACATGGATTGCATATCAAATGCTTAGCAAATCTCGCTTACTTGTGAATGACACTGACTTACTAGTCAGAATCGGCAATGGTGTCAGAACTAGCTGTGAAGTTGTGACTTACTAGTCAAGTTCGTCAGTAGTTTTGAGCACTGGTCGTGTGTTACTGACCTAAGAGTCAAGAACGGCATAAGCGTCATGAACGCAGAGCCGATGAAAGATTAGATCTAATCGACACATGCATTGAATGACTCATCATGAGCATTAATGCCGGACCGACCCCAAGTTCGATGAAAAACTAAAAGCGCTTGCCTAGTTCTATGACTTGTTGCTTAGAGCTAGGGCCAGAAGGCCCAGGTGACCCTATCGTCACATGACTAAGGGTATGGAACCCACAGTAGTGACTCCATAGTCATTCCCTTGGTTTACATTGGTGACTCGCTCATCAATTACTTATGTTGTTTAAGCTAGTGACTTGATCACTTATTTGTAAAGGGTGCAAATATGCGGCTACTTGACCACCACGGCCAAGGAGTTCTCAGAGGAACTAGGGGGTTTACCCTATTTTTGCCACTTAGGTCGACGGGTTGTAAATCTTAAACTGTAATGACCATTTTGGATTGTAAATAACTTGTAAACGTTTTTATGGGCCCATGAACAGTTTTATGTATTAAATAAAATATATCCTTTCTTTTTTATTGGTTTTATACCTTTACCTATTAATAACACCTAGAAGCGTTTATAACAAAAGAACTCGATTAGCGAGTTAAGCACGGTTCAAAGTTCATAGTAACTGTCTTGGAGTAACCAAGGCGTTACACTTCAGCCTCAGGCTCTAGAGGCTCTTGGCTTGACCTTTTGGTTGAAACTACCATCCTTGCAGCAATGGAATCCAAATGTGATTGTCTTGGGCTCTCAATGAAAGCACCAACATGTTGACTGAATTTTTGGTCAACTAACGTGGAGTTAAATTAATTAAATAGAGAGCTTTCAATTAGACAATCAGTGAACCATAAATATGCCAAAAACCTAATAATTATGAGAAACGAACTAAAAACAACATCAAAATTATAGAGGTTCGGCCCCAAGAAAAGGTAATGACCTACTTCCTCTTAGATTTGTATTGATCTTAAGGGTTTACACAAGATAAACAATAAATACATGTAGATTTCTAGGTGTAAAAGACAATACAGGATGGTAGAATCGCTGCTAAGTATCAAGTCAGACTGCTCGGTATGTTTTTGGTGCTGGTCAGTAAGCCAATTTCGTGAACCCCCTCCACTGTGGTGGAGAGTTTGTATTTATACTGCCCTTCTTGTCCAAGGGTTGCGCCTAAGCATAACTGATGGGGAAATATCCCTACATTCTCGCAAGTGGTTGCCGTCCTATTCTTCAGAAGCCTTTACCAAGTTTTTAGGGCTATTAGGCGCTCTTTGCGGGTGGTTGGGCGATTCTTGCGGACTATTAACGGTGGATGTAACTGCTTTCAGACAACTAGGTTTATCTGTTTGTCATACCGACCAACATGTTTTCTAGTGGTCCTGCCGAGCAGTAACTTGTCGTATACCCTGCAGGTATACACCGATTAGCCTGTCACGGGGTCTGCCCAGTCTACTTCACGTGTCCAAGATTAATGTCACGTGCTCAAGATTAGTGTCACGTCAAATATGCCAAGTTTTGGAATAACAATCTTAAAAAAATTACAAAATTACGGAGTAACATAATCGTGAATACGAAGTAATTTTTTTTTTGTAAACAAAATTTATAGATTTGTAACAATATAGTATTTTTTTTTTTGTAATCAAAGTTTACAAATTTGTAATTGTATGTTACAATTTTATAAACAATATTTACAGACTAAATAGAAAATTGTTACACGCAGTAACGAAACCGTTACAAATTGTTATTCATATTTTTGTAATTTTTGTAAAATTTTGTATTTTTTAATTTTTTTAGAATTTAGAGTGTAATTTTTCTTAAATTTACGTAAGTTCTCATCTTATTAATCATGATAATTTTGTTGTTCGATTAATATGTTCTATTTTATTTTATACAACAGCAAAAAATTATTATCACATGGATGTTGATTTTAAATCATGGTATAGATACTTAAATGTCAGTTTCAAAAACGACATTTAATTGAACGACGTAAATCGTCTTCTAAGTAAACAAATGGATATTAAAGTTAACATTATTTCTTCACTCTATTATAATATATATGTCGGAATGAATTTGACTATTTGTTTGTGTATGTTTATACTAATTCACACACACACATATCAAAATGGGGTTTAATTTTGTGACAACTTAATAATATGTTCACATGTAATGTTTGCCTTGATTAATATTCTTTTCAGATTTCTTTTATTTACTATTGATCAACATGGATGATAGACCCCCCAATTTGTGGTTACAATATTAGACAGTGAAGGAATCTTTCTCTTCCTCCACAAAAAATATATGCATGTGGTGTGTTTTCTAAGAGGAAGGAGAAATATATGATAATTAGACCATTCCCAATAGAATATTTATATTTTGTGCTAAATTTAGTCTAAAATATATGTTAATATTATATTTGACTCATTTTTTTGTATTTATACGACAATGCACAATATGTAAACTAGTTAAAAAAAAGTTATTACAACTATTATTGCTTATTGAAAATATACAAAATAATTAAATTTTTTTATAAAAAGATAAATTAAAAATTAAAAAGGATTTTCAATTAATATATCATATTAATGAGTAATAAATGAGCAATTAAAAAATGTGATATTTATTATGAGTCAAATTTAACTTATGTTATATTTTGTGTCAAATTTTATCCAATTTTAAATATGGGCCAAATTCAGCACATTTTTTACACCACTGTTAGAATTCTACTTTATGAAGATGGACTAACTGACTATACACTGCTTTTATCAGACTGCATTGAAGATGCCCTTAGGCTTAAACTTTTTGGTACATCTATATAGTTACTTTTTTTTTTTGCGCTATTTAAATGTTTTTATTTGACAGCTGTCCCTCTTTTGAAAAATAATAATTTTATTATATTTGCAAATTCAAATAAAGCTTAAAATAATACTTCATTGATATCCAATAAGATATCATGCAATTGAGTTTATCTCGTAATAAGTAGTTGAAAGCATTTGAATTACATTAATAGCTTGATTAATTCTCCATTGAAATCAAAGAATAAGCCGTACATGATGGTTAGTCACGCGTGCCATATAGCATTATTATAGCCAATTATTTTATGAGTTGTTTTATATAAGGTATATGATAGTATGAGAATGAGAATTTTATGATATTTTTCTTGACAAAATGGTCTTTTATTTAAAGTTATTTTGCATTTGGTCTAATTTTGAAAATATTTTGCAAAATGGTCTCTGACAGTGCCACTTTTGTTAAAAATTCTAGATAATTTGTCAAAATTTTCAAACTACCGAATATGAATTCCCAAAACACTATTTGGATTCCAAACAAAAGTTATTTTGCAAAATATTGTCAAAACAAAGCCAATGTGCAAAGTGAACTCTAAAAAAAAAAGTCTATTTCCACTAATTACCCAAATTTATTTTAGGGTTTACACCCTTTTGAACCATATATTTTGTTTTATTACTTGTTAGGACCCTATGTTTTGACAAATTATTTTTTGGACCATATATTTTGTAAAATGGTTCAAATAGATCCCTAACCTCAACTTTGATTAAGAAATAAATTGAATATGACAACATATTTATTATGCAGAATGATAGTACTCTTGTTCTGAATTGTTAGTGGTGAATTATTTGTAATTTTAGTTAAAAAAACTTTGACCAAAATTGAGTTTAAGGGTCTATTTGAACTATTTTACAAAACAAAGAGTCCAAAAAATAATTTATCAAAATACATGATCCAAACAGATAATATGACAAAATATAAAATCCAAAAATATATAAACTCTTTATTTTATCAGTAGGAATTTTTTATTGTAATATCTATTTGGAAGAACTGATCACTTTATATCTGTGTTGACTGCCTTTTTCGCTGCCAACTTAATCTGAGAGATTAAAGGATAAACAAGAAAAGATACACGATTTTACGTGGTTGAAGTTATAAAATAACCCTAGTCCACAAGTTTCTATTATTTAGTGAGCTTGAAGCTTGTGATAGCAAGCTTCAATTGTGATTCTCAGGCTGCATATATATTGCACTAAGTCCAGAGTTTCTCTCTCTAAAAAACCGAACCCCCTACAAGGAGATACCCAATCCCTATTTATAGAGGCTGGGTCATTAATGCTAATCATCTTTCATAAATATTAGGGTATTAATGTTAAGTTAATACACAAAGGGTTGTGTTACAATAAAGACTATGCTCCACAGATACTACAGGGCCCATTACAGAAAGTCACACTAATTTTATGGAAAACATATCTATGACTGTCAGGTTGCGGTGTTGTGCGAAATGCCGATTGTCGAGTGTACGAACTCTCCACCACTAATCAAGGTTCATCAAAAGATGTCAGATGATCGCCTGCAATTGCAGTGACTGACATCTGGTGGTTATCTTAGGTCCAAAGACTGAAATCGTAGACTCGGCGGATGAATGAGAGAAGAGAGCTCCTCCAGACGTGGCCTCATCTAGAGAGGTCCCACCCTTAAGGAAGAACCTTGGAGGGTGACCTAACTCGGAGACACTCATGGCTTACTAGCTGACCCAAAAGGTGGTCTCACCTGGAGGAACCCTCGCCCCGAAGAGAGACATCAAAGCGTGACTTACCTCAGAACTGTCCACAACTCGTCTGAACTAGGCTTCCTGAGTGGTCTCACTCCGAGTATCTCATGTCTTACCTCATTACTAACCACTACTAATTGCCACGTGTCCAAAAGTGAAAACATGGACAACATTTGCCCCCTAAGTCTTCACTTGCCCTCGGGCAGTGGAGACTTAGATTAGGAGGAGTGATTTGGAAAAGGTGGAGGGAAACGCTTGGACTTTCCTTTGACGTCACTCTGAAAAGCAACTCCATGTGTTGAAGCCCTATTGCTGGGCCCGTCAATCTGTGTAATTAATGTGGGATCAACTCCATGATCCCAAACGTCCACTCCGTACCCGAGGCATCTTTTCAAAAGAACAATGATCACGATCCATGCCACTTAGGCCCTGACCGTTAGATCGTCCTCCAGGTACCATCATGGTAAACAATCTGATGGTCATGGAGGGGTTGCTTCCCCTCTAAGTTTTATTGGGTATAAAAACCATAGAACCGCCCTTCAGCCTCCCATTCTAGACATTCAAAAATTCAAAACCCCCACGCCAAAACCCTATCTTTTCTCTTTTTTTGTTTTATTCCCACAATACTTGAGCTATCCTCCTCATTTTTTTCACTCTGCCTTGGCTTGCCAGCGCTTGGGTGATATCATCATGGAGAAATCTTACCAACTCTAGCGGTCTTATAAAAGGTATCCGCCTTTAAGGAAAAGCTTTGAGGCCCTCAGGAAGAGCTTGCTCGTGTTCAGGCTGCCCTGGAAGTCAAACAAAAGCCTTCTTGGTAGCTTGAAGAGGCTTCCAAAAAGGCCATCGAAGGCATGCAACGGGCCCGAGAGGGGGCAAAGAAAGAAACAACCGAGGACTCCCGAGGGTTGTTGAAAACTCCTAGCTTCAAGAGCAGCTCAAGAAGGTCATTGACCGGGCCGAGCTTGGAGAGAGGAAAGCCATCTAAGCCAAGGAGATGAATAGGTTTTCTCTGCGTTAGGTGGAAAAAATCAATAAGGAGGTCGAGACTATCATTGAGGACATCTTCTACGTGGCTTCATTCCACAACCAAGATATGAGATTGGATTTCACTGGAAAGGCTGAGAAGTACAAACTCCTCTTCAAAGAACGCCTCCTAGTGGCCCAAGCTGCGGAGGCGGCTCAAGTTGCTGAGGGGGCCCAAGCTGCCAAAGTGGCCTAAGCAGTCGAGGTGACCAATTCTTCTGAGGCGGCCCAAGTAGTCGAGGTGACTTAGGTTGCGGCCCACCAGGCAGGGAGTGCCATGAGGATAGACCCGATCATTGAGCTGGTGGAGGAGGTTCCAGAGGGTAGCTGAAGCTCGAGCCCCCGAGAATTTATCGCAATTTATCTAGGCATGCGTGCCATAAACAATTAACTTGTCTTTTTATTTTGTACAAACAATACAATGCGTTCCTTTTAAACAAGTTTTTATTCTCTTAACGCAATTGTAAATCACGAGAGTCCCTAAACGCTAAGCTAGGTCTCTCGCTCAAGATTTTAAATAGCTTTTTATGCGTTTAGTGTTGCTCTTTAGGCTCGTGATCCTCGAGAGTAACTTTAATGCTAGATCAAGTGATTACTTGATGCGAACCTATGTCCCCGAGTTCCAATGACTCAGAACGGGGCCTGCCTGCGGTACTTAGAGCTTACGGATCTTCCTGCCAATGTTTAGATGCTTGTGCATCTAGTGTTTCATCTAAGGCTCGAGGTCATAAGAGTAACTTTGACGCGGTGTCAAGTGAGGGTACTTGAGTATCCTACACCTCCGAGTTCCAATGACCCGGAATTAGGAGTTCTTGTACTGTAGGGTTCCGCCTTAGTGCTTGATGCTTAAGACTTTTAGTGTTGCCTTCCAGGATGAACATCCTTGAAAGTAACTTTAATGTCATCCTGTCTCCTCGAGTCCTGATGACTCGGGGCTTTTAGGGGGGGGGGGGTCATCCACACTAAGATATCTATCTCTAGAATCGTGGTCTCTAGTGTACCAGCTTGGGATTCTTTGTTTGCCCCTCGAGTACACAGTTCGGGACCCAATCATGTGGAAGTCGTGAGCTCATCATCCCAAGCCTAGGAGGTTGAATTCACGCCCATGGACTAGATATACCGTGACACTCAAGTTTAAGCGGTCAAGGTCTGACCCCAAGTTCCAACGACTTGGGCTTCTGTTCATGTCTCGAGATCATAGGACTGGGTCACTACTCCTCGGGCGCTGTGTCCTCGGGAGGTAACCTTGCTCCATACTCGCGCTACTTAGGTTTTATCTTCCTCTTAGGTCAATACCCGCAAAGCACTCTGCTTAAGTCTTAAGGTGACTTATGCCTGAGCCCGAGTACCGACGTCTCGGGATTTCGTTCCCATCTCGAGGATTGAGATTTGTTTACCACTCCTTAGGCATGCACCATCCTCAAGAGGATATGCTAAATCCAATCTCGCGTTACTTGGATCTTTTCGGCGCTGCGTTTCTATCAGCCATTTAGCTATGGGGTCCCACTACATTAGGGGTTCTTCACTCATCGACTAACCAAGCTCCCCATGTCATGGACATCCTGACGCCGTAATATTCGAGGCATACGGAGGAATTGGGCCCAACTCCCCAGGCGCAATGTCCACGGGAGGCATCCCAAGTCTGACTCGGGACCAAGTACGGAGTACTCCATCTTCCATTTGCATCTCAAGATCAAAGGACTCCATCATTGCTCCTCGGGTGCCATGTCTACGAGAGGTGATGTAGGTCCGCTCTTGCGCTACTAAGTTTTTGTCTAGTTTCTAGAAGCTAAGCCCTGATCTACTTGGAACAAGCTTAGTCTCCTAGGCAACACTCGATTAGTTCCCTATGTTTTTCTATTCTCGGGGTGGCGACGCCAGACTTACTTTTCTTGACAAGCTTAGTTTTCTAGGTTGTTCCCCGCGAGGTGTGATGCTGCCTTAACTTCATTCCCCCAAGTGATCAGAGACTAGTCTGTGTTCACTTGTTCAGGTTAGCGAGCGAGTGCTCTTACACATAACATTAACATAATAAAGGAACCAAAAAAACATAAGTAAACAAAAAAAATTATTTTTTACCGTGTTTTATGTACACAGTTTCCATTAAATGTGACAAGAGGCTATAAAAATTAACAAGGTTTACTGCTCACACTACAGGTAATATCAGTGAAGATGCTTGGAATTCTAGACATGGGTAATCGATTCCCCATTTAGTCGGGCCAATTTGTATGTCCCTAGACATACAACGTTCTCACCCTCCCAGTTAGGTCCCAACACTTCTGCACCGGGATCCCAAGTGGCTAAGAAGACTCTTTGTAACACAAGATCTCTGATCCCATACTTTCTATCCTTCACTTTAGAGTTGAAATACCTGGCCATCTTCTGCTGGTAGGATGCTACTCGAAGCTGAGAAGCTTCACGGAGCTCCTCCGTGAGGTTCAGGGATTCTCCTAGTAAAGTATGGTTTATGGTCGGGTCATATGTATCCCGTTGGTGTGTGGAGATTGCTGCTTCAAATAGGAGCATGGATTCATATCCATAGGCCATCGAGAATGGCGAGTGGCCGATGGAGGTCCTGGCAGTGGTGCGATAGCTCCACAATGCCCTAGGCAGCTCCTCGGGCAAGGCGCCTTTCGCCTGTTCAAGCTTTTTCTTTAAGGTGGCCTTGAGCGTCTTGTTGATTGCTTCCACTTGCACGTTTGCCTGCGGGTGGGCGACAGAAGAAAATCTTTTCATGACTCCGTGTGTCTAACAAAAATCTGTGAACACCTCGCTATCGAACTGCAGACCGTTGTCGGAGACTATCTTCCTTGGGAGCCCATAGCAACAAACGATGTTCTTATTGATGAAGTGTAGCCCCTTCTTGGAAGTGACAGTAGCGAGTGGATCAGCCTCGACCCACTTCATGAACTAGTCGACCGCCACTATCACATACTTCACTCCTCCTTTTCCTGTGGGCATGGACCCGATAAGGTCGATGCCCCAGAACACGAAGAGCCAAGGACTCGTAATCTGAGTGAGCTCATTCGAAGGAGCTCGGGTATGTTAACAAAACATTGGCACTTGTCACACTTCTTGACATAGTCCATTGCATCTCCGTTCATGGTGGGCTAGAAGTATCCCTTCCTCAAGATTTTCTTGGCAAGGCTCTGCACCCTGGCATGGTCCCCACAAAAGCCCTCATGCACTTCTCAAAGTACCATGCTGGCCTCTTGCTTGGACATGTACTTTAACAAAGGCAACGAGTATGCCCGCCTATACAACTTTTCGTCCATGATAATATACCGAGGTGCTTGGTAGAGTAACTCCTGAGCTAATTTCATATCCTACGACAACTCCCCTAAGATGAGATATTTAACTATGGGCTCCATCCATCCGTCATGGGGCTGGATCGCCTCCACATTCTCGGGTATTGAGATACATGGAGAAGAAAATTAGTTGATGGGGACTACAATGATCAGTTCAGCGTCCTTGGGGTTTGTAAGCTTCGCCAGGGCGTCAGCGTTTGAGTTCCAATCCCGTGGAACTTGCCGAATTGTGAATTTTCTGAAGCCATGTAGCATATCCTGGGTCTTTGCTAGGTAACCGTCCATTTTTGTTCCTCGGGCCTGGTACTCCCCGAGTACTTGATTAACTACTAGCTGCGAGTCACTGAAAATCTTGAGGCCCTCAGCCTTAAGCTCAAGCGCAACTCGAAGACTAGCAATCAACGCCTCATACTCTACCTCATTGTTGGAGGAGTCGAACCCAGATCTTAGGGCACTGTGACCCTTTGCCCTTCGAGGGATACTAAAATGAGACATGCCCTGACCCTATTTTCATTCGACGACCCATAGACATACAACTTCCATGTGGGCCCTTCTTCTGGGGCGTTCGTAGATTCCTCATGATTTCCCATGCACTCGGCGATAAAGTCTACCAGTGTCTGCCCCTTAATGGCCATCCTCGGGAGGTAAGCAATGTCAAACTGGCTGAGTTCGACAGCCAGTAATGTCCCAAATTTGCTAATAAGGCTTAGTGCCTTTATTAGCGTGTCGAGAGGGCAATAATTGGTTTAATCGTATTATTACGTGGTTAATTGTGATATATGTGTATTAGAATGTGATGACGTGGATGAATGCTTATATGACTAGATATGCATGTTTAGGAGAATTAAATATGCATGCGGGCTCGTTCTTGTTAAAAAGGGCATACTTGTAATTTTGGCCCGTTGAGGGCATAAATGTAAATTATATGTGTATTATGCTTGAGACCACAAGATTGTGGAGATATATTTGTGATATGTGATCTGAGACGGTTCTAGGGAGCGAAATAGAGGAATAGTCACAACAGGGTCAAATACCCGGCTCAGGGCAAGCCTAGGGGTATTTTGGGAACATAGTATGTGTTCGGGTAACGGGTAATTATTTGGTGATTAATTGGGCACATCACGATCAGTTGGGAATCTATAGGACTACTTGAGATTTAGCGGGAAAAAATGGATGAAGGCGATTTTTCCCTTGGTGGTGTTAGAAAGGCCAAGGATAAGTTAGGAGCATATTGGTATTTTGTATTAGGGGATAGAATCAACCTTAGGTACTCTATGGAAAGAACTAATCATAAAACATACGCTCTTTCAACCTTCTCTCTCTCTCTCTCTCTCTCCCTTGGAATACATGAGAATTTGATGGAAATCTTAAGGAATTAGCTTGGGAATTTGTGGGTTGAAGCTGAGGATTTGGCTAGGAGCAATTCAAAGCTTGGTTCACACAATTGAGGTAAGGATTATATACTGATCTTGTTGAGTTTTCTGTTGTGGTTTAGAGGTTTTTATAGGATTGAACCTTGAGTCTAATTTTGAGTTTTAATGAGACTATGGGGTGGTTTTTGGGATATTAATACTGTTGATGTTGTTTGGATATGAATTCTAGGTCTAGGTTTTGAATTTGGTGAATTTTAGGGAGTTTGGCTCGTAAGAATGCATGGAAGATTGCTGGGTTTTGGGCTCGAGCTGCGACCCTGTTCTTCAGGCGCTGCGGCCCATGTGTGCGAAAAGGCAGGGCGCGCCGCGGTCTGTGTCCCATAGAAGAGAGCCCCAAGGCTTTCTGACTTGTAGTGGTCCGCGACTCAAATTAAGGGAAATGGCCAATATAGGGTTTTAAGCTCAGGAACCCAAATTTAAGGGCTTGGGAAGGGTTCTACTACCCGGTTTAGTAAGATTTGAGGTCTTGATGCCAGAATATTATTCCAAAGTTCTTATTTGGTTTAGGGAATTATGGATTGTTATTATTATTATTATTATTACATTGTGACTATGTTTTACAGCCAAGGCTCGGGTTTAGGGGATCGCTCTCGGGATCATACTAGATGTGGATGCCAAAAATCCACCAAAAAGAAAAAATCTCTAAGTCCATGGTTGGAATACAAGTCTAAAGGTCACTTAGTCATGTTATTAAACTCGGGCCCATAAGTCTTGCGAAGCCGGGAGATTGTCCCAAGGGAAGCATCACCTTATGAGCCATGAAGTATGGTCTTGCTAGGCTAAGGGGCTGTGAATGCTCAAAGTTTCATACTTGTAGAAGACCCAAAACAAGTGCCAAGGTCCCATAAGCGCCTAATTACGTGATTGAGCCGCGATGACCTCGGGCCCCCACTGTCTACAACCAACCACGTACCCAGCGAGGCCACGCCTCGCATGCACCTGATGGCCTCGCTGGTGGAGCACCGCGCAGCACCTGATGGCCTCGCTAGTGGAGCGCCTCGCTGCGCATGGTGGCCTCACTGCGCATGGTGGCCTCGCTGGTGGAGCACCTCGCAGCCCCTGATGGCCTCGCTGGTGGAGCGCCTCGCTGCGCACGGTGGCCTCGTTGGTGGAGCACCTCGCAGCACCTGATGGCTTCACTGGTGAAGTGCCTCGCTGCGCATGGTGGCCTCGCTGGTGGAGCGCCTCGCTGCACCTGAAGGCCACGCTGGTGGAGTGCCTCGCTGCACCTGAAGGCCTCGCTGGTGGAGCGCCTCGCTGCACCTGAAGGCCACGCTGGTGGATCGCCTCGCTGCACCTGAAGGCCACGCTGGTGGAGCGCCTCGCAGCACCTGATGGCCTCGCCCGTGGAGCGCCTCGCTGCACATGGTGGCCTCGCTGGTGGAGCGCCTCGCAGCACCTGATGGCCACGCTAGTGAGGGATCTCGCGAGATGGTGCCCCACCCATGCCTTGGCCACGCGCATGAGGCCCAGCACCAGGCGGCCTCGCGAGGCGGCGTCACGCACACACCTACGGACACTGCATACAAACAACCCAAGGGCTCCTCCTCGCATCTGACACCCCACGTGGATGTCTCCTCTAACGGTCTACCAAGACTTCAACATTTAGAGGGAAAGGCCCAAGAATGATTCTGAAAGGTCACGATGGTACAATCTCGTACGGGGTACGGCTTGTAAGACCCCGTATGTCTTACCGTGGCACTCATGCTAGTCAGGTAGTGGGAACACTAGGAGAAAGGACATGGCTTGCATACTCCCAATCAGATGTCAGAGTCGACACCACTATCATCTGTGGCACTCCTCTAACATTCATATGGTAGTGTGGTGGGGACCTCCTCACGGTACCCGGCTATGTACTAGTAACAGCACCACTACCCCTGAGACCACTCTCCTGACAGAGTACTTGTGTACCACCTGGTCCCCTGCACCTGGTCCCCTGGACCACCATGTATCTCAGGCCATTAGAGCCTACTATAAAATGAACCCCACTTCCACAGAGAAGGGGGTTGGAAAATTCATTGTATGCAGAGGCTATTAAGAAATATACATTTTTCACTCCATTGTTCATCTGTGTTTATCCTTTCAGAAGTTAATTCTAAGTTCTTATCTAAACATCGCCGCATTTCCTTTGAGTTTTCCGACCTAATTTCGTTGACGAGATTTCACCATCAACAGTTTGGCGCCGTCTGTGGGAACGTTAGTTTCAAGCTACTGTTCCACCATTGTTTTCGGCAAGAAGAAATGCCAAGACGTTCAAAGCGACTCAGGGAGCCACGAGAGGTAGAGGTTCACCTGAACGGAGTCCAGCTGAAGGCCTCCATGAAGGACGCTCCTCCACCCAGAGACGTGGAGCCCCCGAAGGACCCAGAGGTTCATGGAGGTGATAAAGTGGCCTCGTCACCGGCCGCTCCACCTAGAGAAGGTCCTCCAAGGGCACTACTGGGAAATGCTAATGAGTTCCCTCTCCCAAAACCACCACAGGTACCGAACTCCGGCCGGTAGGACTTGGGCCCCTCTACCCGTAGGCATGATAAGCATCCCCGGGTCCATTCCGTGAGCTTGAGTTCGAGATCTCGATTCTATGAAGAGGAAATACGTGAGCTCCACCGTAAGAACCAAAGGTTGGAGACCACCTTGGAGAACATGCAAGAAGTCCTGAATGGCGTGTTGCAGGTTAAATCGAGCGCGACCTTGCCTAAGAGGAAGGAGAAAGGCTAGGATGGGGTGGAGACCACTGTACCAGTAGATGATGGGAGAACCCGACCCTCCACCATTAAAACCCCCCAGGCAAAGTACCAGGGGGGACCCAGGCCAACGAAATGTCCCCAGGAGCAAAGGCGGAGGGAAGGTGATGGTCGTAAGAACGAGGCCGAAGTCCCCTCAAAAGAGGCACCCCCTGGCCTAAGAAAAGAGCTCCATGGGGGGAGGTCAGAAGTAAGAGACATACCCCCTGCGGTTCCACCGAGGGATGCAACCAAGGCAAGGGATCAGCCCGAGAACCCGCAAAACTCCTTATGCAAAAAGAGGAGGGGACTAGACACCAAAATGCGAAGCCCTCGAGGCAAGATCACCACTGCACTTGGGGGGCACATGGATGACGGAGAATTTGACCGTGATTCACCCTTCACAAGGGAGATTCAGGCTGAAAAAATGCCGGCTGGCTTCAGAGAGCCTCGCATGACTCCGTACGAGGGTACTACGGACCCAAAATACCACTTAGACTCCTTCAATAACTTGATGAGGTTGAGAGGGGTCAACAGCAGAGCAAAATGTCATTGCTTCGTCGTTACGCTTAAAGGAGTGGCGTACAAGTGGTTCAGGAGGTTGAGGCCAGGAACAATAAAGTCATGGCAACAATTCTCTGATGAATTTCTTCAGCAACACCATGCAGCGTGTGACTACGTCATGCCAACTACTAGCCTCGCTAACATCAAACAAGGCGAGAATGAAAGTCTGAAGGACTACATCCATACGTTCGGTATAGAAGCAACAAAGGTTGGAGATTTAACCAAAGCGGAGCTCAAGATGGCTATTACAGTCGGAGTTCGTCCAGGAAGCAAGTTATGGAGTAACATGCTCAAAAGAGAAGTTTCGAATTTGGACGACTTCTTCGAGAGAGCACAGAAGTACATACCTGTGGAAGAGGGCCATAAGAACTTCCATGTCAAAGAAAGCGAACCTTCCTCCAGTGGCCATACTACCAATATGTTTGGGGATTCCATATAGAAGGGGGCATCGTGCTAGAGGGGTCACTGGCCAAGTTGGGATCGAACGAAGACCATCTAGCCATGAAAGTCCCCACTCGAGGGGAGATCACCTCAAAAGCAGACGCCTCCAAAGAGGGTCTCATAAGTAGACGCTTGCAAAAAGGGTCTCCAAAGTAGACGCTTGCAAAAAGGGTCTCAAAGAAGACGCTTGCAAAAAAGAAAAAAATGGTCTCCAAAGTAGACGCTTGCAAAAAGGGACTCATAAGTAGACGACCGCAAAAAAGGGTCTCCAAAGTAGACGCTAGCAAAAAGGGTCTCAAAGTAGACGCTTCCAAAAAGGGTCTCAAATAAGACGCTTGCAAAAAGGGTCTCAAAGAAGATGCTTGCAAAAATAGTACTATGCCTAATGACGAGAAGGACGCTTCTCGCAACAAATAATAAGCGCGCGCGAAAATATATAAGAGGATAACTAGAACCCAAGGGGTCAATATATCCTTATAGGTGCAACCAAGGTGCACCAAAGAGAGACCTATCGAACCCCCTTTCGCGTGGGTTCCAAAGGACCTCGATCATAATTAATAAAAATATATATATCTACGACAAAAAGAGAGAGAAGAGTCTACAAGAATGCCTAAAGGCCTCCCTATAGCTGGGGGGCAAGTGTGGATGCCAAAAATCCACCAAAAAGAAAAAATCTCTAAGTCCATGGTTGGAATACAAGTCTAAAGGTCACTTAGTCATGTTATTAAACTCGGGCCCATAAGTCTTGCGGAGCCGGGAGATTGTCCCAAGGGAAGCATCACCTTATGAGCCATGAAGTATGGTCTTGCTAGGCTAAGAGGCTGTGGATGCTCAAAGTTTCATACTTGTAGAAGACCCAAAACAAGTGCCAAGGTCCCATAAGCGCCTAATTACGTGATTGAGCCGCAATGACCTCGGGCCCCCACTGCCTCGAACCAAACACGTACCCAGCGAGGCCACGCCTCGCATGCACCTGATGGCCTCGCCGGTGGAGCGCCGCACAGCACCTGATGGCCTCGCTGGTGGAGCGCCTCGCTGCGCATGGTGGCCTCGCTGGTGGAGCACCTCGCAGCACCTGATGGCCTCGCTGGTGAAGTACCTCGCTGCGCATGGTGGCCTCGCTGGTGGAGCGCCTCGCTGCGCCTGAAGGCCACGCTGGTGGAGTGCCTCGCTGCACCTGAAGGCCTCGCTGGTGGAGCGCCTCGCTGCACTTGAAGGCCACGCTGGTGGAGCGCCTCGCAGCACCTGATGGCCTCGCCCGTGGAGCGCCTCGCTGCACATGGTGGCCTCGCTGGTGGAGCGCCTCGCAGCAGCTGATGGCCACGCTAGTGAGGGACCTCGCGAGATGGTGCCCCACCCATGCCTTGGCCACGCGCATGAGGCCCAGCACCAGGCGGCCTCGCGAGGCGGCATCACGCACACACCTACGGACACTGCATACAAACAACCCAAGGGCTCCTCCTCGCATCTGACACCCCACGTGGATGTCTCCTCTAACGGTCTACCAAGACTTCAACATTTAGAGGGAAAGGCCCAAGAATGATTCCGAAAGGTCACGATGGTACAATCTCGTACGGGGTACGGCTTGTAAGACCCCGTACGTATTACCGTGGCACTCATGCTAGTCAGGTAGTGGGAACACTAGGAGAAAGGACATGGGTTGCATACTCCCAATCAGATGTCAGAGTCGACACCACTATCATTTGTGGCACTCCTCTGACATTCGTACGGTAGTGTGGTGGGGATCTCCTCACGGTACCCGGCTATGTACTAGTAACAGCACCACTACCCCTGAGACCACTCTCCTGACAGAGTACTTGTGTACCACCTGGTCCCCTGGACCACCATGTATCTCAGGCCATTAGAGCCTACTATAAAATGAACCCCATTTCCACAGAGAAGGGGGTTGGAAAATTCATTGTATGCAGAGGCTATTAAGAAATATACATTTTTCACTCCATTGTTCATTTGTGTTTATCCTTTCAGAAGTTAATTCTAAGTTCTTATCTAAACATCGCCGCATTTCCTTTGAGTTTTCTGACCTAATTTCGTTGACGAGATTTCACCGTCAACACTAGACAATAAACTCGGGACATAGGTAAGAAAACTATTTGTGCCCATGGAGCAGGGCATGACCCGATTATTTGTGTTTAATGATATGTATGAATATTTGAAATTGTTATGCTATGTTTATGTGATTGTGATTGATCGATGAAGGACAGGAACAACGAAGGCTAGGAACAGCGAAGGCTAGGAACGATGAAGGTCGGGAATGATGAAGGCCGAGATCGACGAAGGTTGGGAACGACAACAAGCATGCTGAATGCAGGCCGCCATGGAATGGCCATCCAGGGTGTTGTGCTCACCCGTTCGGTGAAGACCTCGAAATCACTGCCTGGTAAAGCACCTGGGTCGGCATAGGCCGTTATGCGAATAATCTGATATATGTTTAAGATTGTGTATTTATTTGATTGAACTGTCATATGCTATGTGTGGAGTTTTCTTGTTGGGCCTTGGTTCATGGGTGCTCTATGGTGCATGTAAGGGCAAAGGAAAGGTCGACCAAGCATGAGTTGGAGGGCATGGAGTGACGCGTACATGTTCGGCCTACCTGGCTGCCACGACTGGGGTTGTTTTGAGGGACATGCTATAAACAATTGATTTTGTCGCTTACGTCGACTGTACCTTAACTTTTGAATTGTAAATACATTTTTGAAACAATGTTTTGGGATCCCAATGTTCACTTTTATGAGTTTAATAAATGTTTAGACCGTTTATACTAAATTTCCATTATATGAATTTTTATTCCAATTTAATCACACTTTTCGATCTAAAACCTCAAATAGCCAGCTAATGACACATTTTAAAATCACATTTTAAACCCCAAGCCAAGGTTTATGGTTCCTGGAGATTGACAGAACACGTACGCTCGTTGCCAGAGAGAAGCTCGACTGTTAAAGCACCTGGGTCGGCATAGGCCGTTATGAGGTTTAATGGTTGGATTAGTAGGTTGGAAGAGCCATAATTGATTTATTATGACATTAAAAAATTATGTGCATGATTATGTGAGTTATATTATTATATGATGTTAAATGGATGCATGTGGGTCCACATTTTATCATAAGGGCATTTTGGTAATTTGGCCCGTTGAGGGCATATTTGTATATTTTGGTGCATGTTTGTGATTTATGGATGAGATCCCATTATTATGTGGATATGTTTGAGCTATTCGGCATGAGACGATCTTAGGATGCAAGTTAGCGATTTTTTCATAATGGGGTCAATTATTGAGATATTGGATAATGAGAATCATTATTTGATGATAAATTGGGAGTTAGTGAGATCAGGAGGAAATTATGGGAGTTTTGACTATTTTGCCCCGGGGACGTTTTTGGGACCCCGAGCATTAGGATTTACTTGAGATTACTTAAGCTTGAGGTAACCTGTTAGAAGGAAAACTACGTTCAAATACCTTTTCTCTTTCTCCTCTTATTTCTTTTGACCGTTTATCGCATTTTCGAAGGAAACTTGAGTTTTAGGACTCGGAATCAAGTGAGGATAGAGGCATAGCGATTTCTAGGAAAGATTAGAAGCTTTTTAACCGAAGGATTTAGCGGGAAACAACTTAATTAGAGGTAATCCAAACTTTAAGTTTTGAGTTTTTGAGTTTCTAAGCTCTGATTTGGATTTTATGTGTTGGTGAGTTTTTTATTTGTTTGAGCCTCGGGATTTGATGATTTTGGATCATTGGGATGTTTGGGAACTTTTATTTTTGGATTTGGAGATGTTTGAGTAGGTTTTTGGAAGGATTTAAAAGAGGAAAATTTAGGTTTTGGTTGGGTTTCCAGGTGGGGCCGCGGCCCGAGCTTAGTGCAGGTGAGTGGTGGTGCTGAAGGGCCTTGGGGTCGCGGCACTTGGGAGGCTGGCCGCGGCGCTTGGTGTAGGTGTTTGAGGCTGGCGCCTCTGTTTAGGCTAGGGGCTGCAACTTAGTGAGGTGGGGCCGCGTCGCTTGAGGGAATTTGTGGCCAAAGTGGTGTTTTGATCATGGGAATTCAAACCTTAGGCCTCAGGATTGTTCCTACTACCCGGTTTAGTAGGATTCGATGTCCCAGAGGCTAGGTCTTGGTCCGGGAACCTTTTATTACTCAATTTATTGATGGAATTCCATGCTTGGTTATGACTAGGTAATCGCTAAGGGATCAAAGGACTGATCGTTCTCAATGATCATTCTTTTATTATTCACGCTTGAACTAGAGGTAAGAAAACTGCACCAAATATGTGACATGCATGGTTATTCACGAGGCATGTTGAGTGTTTAAGTGTGGACATTGATTGAAAATCAAATGCTTAGCAAATCTTGCTTACTTGCGAATGGCACTGACTTATTAGTTAGAATTGGCAATGGTGTCGGTATTAACTGTGAAGCTGTGACTCACTAGTCAAGTTCAGAAGTAATGAGCACTGGTCGTATGGTATTGACTCATAAGTCAAAAACGGTTTTAGCATGTTTAATGCAAGCTGAAAAGATTAGATCTAATCGACATAAGCATTGAATGACTCATCATGAGCATTAATGCTTGACCGACCCCATGTTCGATGAAAAACAAAAGCGCTTGTCTAGTCTAATGGCTAGTTACTAGGGCTAGGGCCAGAAGGCCCAGGTGATTGCATCGCCACATAGCTAAGGGTGCGGAACCCACATTAGTGACTCCATGGTCACTCATTTGGTTTATACTAGTAACTCATTTATTAGTCACTCATCTGGTTTAATCTAATGACTCCATGGTCACTCATTTGCTAAGGGTGCGAGCCCACATTAGTGACGTACACATCAGTCACTCATTTGTTTAGGGCTATAAGCTCTGGATGATTATCATAGTCATCATCTGAAATTATATACATGCAGTAATGGGTTTTCTTGCCGAGCCTTGGCTCACGGGTGCTATGTGGTGTAGGTAAAGGAAAAGAAAAGCTCACCCAGCCTTGACTGGAGAGCTTTGGTGGCGATGTGTACATATGCGGCCGCTTGACCACCACGTCCAAGATGTTTCTTGAAGGAACTAGGGGGTGAAACCTATTTTTGCCGCTTAGGTCGGCGGGTTGTAATTTTTACAGTGTAATGACCGTTTTGGATTGTAAATAACTTGTAAACGCTTTTATGGGCCCATGAACAGTTTTATGTTTTAAATAAAATATATCCTTTCCTTTTGATTGGTTTTTCACCTTAACCTATTAATAACACCTAGATGCACGTTTATAACCAAATGACTCGATTAGCGAGTTAAGCATGGTTCAAAGCTCACAGTAATGGTCTTGGAGTAACCAGAGCATTACAATTAGACTCCATGGTAATATGGCTGAAGATGACAACCATGGTCAAGACCCTCCACCTGCCCAACAGAACTGGCAACAGACGTTTGCTGAAATGCAAGCTAGACTTCAGCGAATTAAAGATGAACAACGAGAACTGAGGCAACAGACTCCTTCTCGGGATGTGGGGTTACAAATTCCACATGTTGTGGCACTAGTGTTAGCCCAGCCTATGATGGAGAACATGTGGGAGCCTTTGTTTGAAAGGTTTAGAAAGTAGCACCCTCCCACCTTTGAGGACAGTCCAGACCCATTGTGAGTAGAGCAATGAATGAACATGATATCTTCTATCATGGATTTCATGAGGGTGGAGGGGAACAAGAGAGTGGCTTGTGACTGTTATGACATTGCATGGATTTAGAGATGTTTTCAATGAAAAATGTGTTGTAGTTCGAGCTACAAAGGTGGATGAATTTAATATTCTGACCCATAACAGAATGACTATTACAGAATACGCTCTGAAGTTTAACCGGTTGGCGAAATTCGCGCCTGATTTGGTGCCTACAGATATGGCACAAAGGGATCGTTCGGTATGGGGGTTGATTGTGATAGTAGCCCGGGATGTCATATAACATTAGACACGAGGACTACCCCTTATGCTTAGGTAGTGGAGAAAGTTCTTACAGTTGAGGGTGCTGAAGATCATCTATGGAGAGAAGGCGCCGCTAGGCACGATTCCCGGAGGACGATGCCTCTTTCCACTGGTTCTAGTTGGGGTGGTGGCCTCAGTGAGCAGAAGAGAAATGCCCCAAATTATTTTGTTTCTCTTGGTCCAAATAGGAGGGCACGGGGTACTTTCAGTGGCTGTTAGGGCGGGGGAGAAAAATTGAGAAGCTTCCCAGAGTTTCCACGCCGCAGGCAAAAACATCTGGGGGAGTGCAGAGTCAGAGCATGCTTCATTTATGGAAGCGTCATCCATCTGAGGAAGGACTACCCATAAGCTAGGAAGGAAGAACCGAAGAAGAGTGACATCCTCACTTTAGCCAGAGTGTTTACCTTGACCCAGACCGAGGCTAAGGCTAGTCCCTCGGTCGTGATAGGTCAGATTTCTAGTGCGGGTTCTTCATTTACTGCATTGATTGATTCAGGAGCTACTCATTCATTTGTATATGCTAGGGTGATAGACCGTTTGTGTAGACCTTGTGATTTGTATGCTAGAAAATTTAGGACTTTGTTGCCAACTAAGGAACTAGTAGTCTCTAGGAGATGGGTTAGAGCATTACCAGAAGAGATAGATAGTAGGGAGTTGTCGGTGGATCTGATTGAACTGGTGATGGATGAATTTGATATGATTCTAGGGATGGACCGGTTATCAAAGTACGAGGCGACGATAGATTGCAAGTGAAGAATGGTGACCTTTGTACCGGAAGGGGAGGAGCCCTTTGTGTTTGTGGGGAAAGTGATTGGGCCACGAGTACCTATGATCTCTACACTAAAGGTTAGAGACTTGATACAAGATTCCTAGCAAACCTAGTGGATACCTCTAGGACCTTTTCAGTTGGACCAAATGAGACCAGACTTGTGTTCGAGTTTCCTGATGTATTCCCAGCAGACCTGCCAGGGTTGCCATCACACCGAGAGATTATTTTCATCATAGAGTTGGCGCCAGGGGCAGAGCCAGTATCTAGGACACCTTATAGAATGGTTCTAGTAGAGTTAAAGGAACTGAAGATCCAGTTGCAGGAGTTACTGGATCTAGAATTCATCAGACCTAGTTTTTCTCCATGGGGTGCTCCAATGTTGTTCGTCAAGAAGAAGGATGGGACCTTAAGGATGTGTATCGACTACAGAGAGCTGAATAAGTATCCGCTGCCCAGGATCAATGACTTTTTTGACAAGCTACAGGGGAAGACGGTGTTCTCTAAGATTGACCTTTGGTATGGCTACCATCAATTGAGGATTAAGGATGAGGACGTACTTAAGACCGCGTTCCGTACGATTATGAATTCCTCGTCATGTCCTTTGGATTAACCAATGCCCCAGACGCATTTATGGACTTGATGAATAGTGTCTTTAAGGATTATTTGGATAACTTTGTGATTGTATTCATTGAAGATATACTGGTGTACTCCCAGTCAGAGATAGAACATGAGCAACATCTTCGTTTAGTACTAAATCGGTTGAGAAAGCATAGGCTATATGCTAAGTTCAATAAATGTGAGTTTTGGTTGCCCCAAGTAAAATTTTTGGGCCACATTGTGAGTAAGGAGGGGAATCTGGTGGATCCAACCAAGATTGAGGTAGTGACAGATTGGCCCAGGCCAAGCAGTGTGCCAGAGGTTAAGAGTTTGTTAGGATTAGCAGGGTACTATCAGCAGTTCATTGAGGGATTCTCCAGAATAGATACACCGTTGACTAAGCTGGCGCATAAGAAGACCAAGTCTGTCTGGACAAATAGATGTGTTAACTATTTCAAGGATTTGAAGCGGCAACTAATCATCGCTCCGGTACTGAGTCTTCCATCAGATTATGAAAAGTTTGTAGTCTACTACGATGCTCGAGGGAGGGTTTGGGATGTGTATTGATGTAAGCTAGAAAGATGATAGCCTACGCGTCTAAACAACTAAAGGAGTATGAGCAAAGGTATCCCACTCACAATCTGGAACTGGCAACAGTGGTGTTCGCACTGAAGGTATGGAGGCACTATTTGTATGGAGAGAAGTGCGAAATATACACCGACCATAAAAGTTTAACTATTTCTTTACTCAGAAGGATTTGAATATGCGCCAAAGGCGTTGGCTAGAATTGGTGAAGGACTACGACTCTGATATTTTGTACCATCTAGAGAAGGCCAATGTGGTGGCCGATGCATTGAGTCGGAAGGGCCCATGGCAGTTATTGAGTTCGAGGCACATATCACAAAAATTAGCTAAAGAGTTCACCAGAGTGGGAATTGAATTGGTCGTTGGTCAGCAAGCCAATGTCACTCTTTAGTCCATGCTCATTGAGACGATCAAGGAAACACAGGAGGAGGATCCCCAATTGAGGAAACACATGGAGGATGTGTTAGCGGGATTAGCTAGAGACTTTTCTGTTTCAGAGGTGGGTTTACTAAGGTATAAAAGTTGGAATTGCATTATGATGGATTCTGACATTAGGTGAGAGATTCTAGATGAGTGTCGTACCACTCCCTACTCCTTACATTTAGGTACGATGAAGATGTACCAAGATCTAAGGACTCTATATTGGTGGTCGGGTATGAAGAAGGACGTGGTGGACTATGTGGCCAAGTGTTTATCCTGTCAACAGGTGAAGGATAAACATCGAAGGCCAGCAGGGTTGCTGCAGCCTTTATGGATTCCAGAGTGGAAGTGAGAGGATATCACCATGGACTTCGTGGTTGGATTACCGAAGATAGTGGGAAAACCTGATTTTGTGTGGGTGATTGTGGATAGGTACACCAAATCAGCCCACTTTTTGCCTGTTAAGACAACTTACATAGTGGAGCAGTGCATTGAGTTGTATTTAAAGGAGATTATGCGACGTCATGGGGCTTTGAGGTCGATATTATCCGACAGGGACCCCACCTTCACCTCTAAATTTTGGGAGAGCTTGCAGAAGGCTATGGGCATGCAGTTGCGTTTCAGTATCGCCTATCATCCTCAGACGAATGGACAGTCTAAGAGGACGATTCAGATACTAGAGGATATGTTACGAGCCTGTGTGCTGGATTTTGGGGGATCTTGGAGTAAGTATCTCCCTTTGATTGAGTTTTCATATAATAACAGCTATCAAGTGACTATCGGAGTGGCTCCGTATGAAATGTTGTATGGGAGAAAGTGTAGATTGCCCATTCATTAAGATGAGACAGGTGAGAGGAAGAACTTAGGTCGTGAGGCCGTTTAGAGGACTAACAAGGCGATTGAAAAGATTATAGCTCAGATGCTCACCTCCTAGAGTCGACAGAAGAGATACTCAAACTTGAAACACAAGAGTGTAGAGTTTAAAGTCAGTGATCATGTGTTCCTCAGAGTTGCTCCTTTGAGAGGAGTGAAGCGATTTGGAGGGAAAGGCAAGTTAAGTCCTAGGTTTGTTTGCCCTTTTGAGATTATGGAACGAGTTGGAGAGGTAGCTTACAGATTGGCTATGCCTCCAGCTCTATCAGGGGTTCATAGTGTATTTCATGTGTCTATGCTCCAGAAGTACGTATCAGATCCTACACATGTGCTGAGCTATGAAAACCTAGAGCTGGATCAAGAGTTGTCTTATGCGGAGAACCGATTCAGATTCTAGACCGAAAAGATAAATTCTTGGGGAACAAGACCATTGCCTTGGTGAAAGTACTGTGGAGAAACAACAAGGTGGAAGAGGCAACTTGGGAGCTTGAGTTTGATATGCGGGATCGATATCCCAAGCTATTCAGGTAAATTTCGAGGACAAAATTTTTGTGAGGAGGGGATAGTTGTAACATCCCAAATTTGCTAATAAGGCTTAGTGCCTTGATTAGTGTGCCGGGAGGGAAATAATTGGTTTAATCGTATTATTACGTGGTTAATTATGATATATGTGTATTAGCATGTGATTACATGGATAAATGATTATATGAATAGATATGCATGTTTAGGAGAATTAAATATGCATGTGAGCTCGTTCTTGTTAATAAAGGCATGCTTGTAATTTTGGCATGTTGAGGGCATAAATGTAAATTATATGTGTATTATGCTTGAGACCACATGATTGTGGAGATATATTTGTGATGTGTGATCCGAGACGGTTCTAGGGAGCGGAATAACGATATAGTCACAACAGGGTCGAATACCCGGCTCGGGGCGAGCCTAGGGGTATTTTGGGAACATAGTATGTGTAACGCCTTACTACCCAGGGACCGTTACATTGTGTATTTTAAATAGTGCTAAACTCGTTAAATGAGTCATTTGACCATAACCATGTAACTAAACATGATTAATGGTTTAGTGTTAATTTTTTTGATCAAAGATACAATTATTTCACTAAAAAGGTTAATTATAATGAAAAAAGTTACAACCAGCCAACCTAAGCGGAAAAGTAGGGTTTGACCATAGTTCCTCTTTTAAAACCTCGACCATGGTGGTCGAGTAGCTGCATATGTACACATCATCACCTAAGCTCTCCAACTCAAGGATGTTCCAGCTTTCTTTTCCCCTTACTTGCACCACAAAGCACTCGTGAGCCAAGGCTTAGCAAGAAAACTTAAACACGCTCATAAGTAGTTAATAACACATTCCAAATCATAATAAGCATGCCTAACAATATTAACCCTACTCATGCATGCATACTATCAATATAAATGATTACATCGTCATATGGGCCAATTGCCTTAGATAATTAATCAAAGAATCATACCGGGGCCAATTGCCCAAATACATGATTAATGAATCATACTATGGCTCAGCACCCAAAATACATGATTAATAAATCATACTGGGGCTCAACGCCCAAAATACGTGATTAATAAATCATACCGGGTCGTTGCCATAGGATATGGGACTAATAAGTCACCCAGGGGCCCTTTGCCCTATCCTCTGTATAACAAGCCTTGGAGCTGTCCCAACGTACCTGGCGCCGAGTTTTCCACAACCAATAGGTCAGTCAAGCATATGTCACACTCCTGATTAGGCATAACCATATCGACTAGCGCTCAATGCGCTATTGGCACCCTTGACTAATAAGTCAATGATTTCCGACTAGTGCTCAGCGCTATTGCCTTCCTTGACTTATAAGTCAATACTTTTCAACTAGCACTCTGTGTGCTAATGCCGTTCTTGACTCATAAGTCAAGTCCGGGGCCCAACCCTAGGATATGGGACTAATAAGTCACCTCAGGGCCCATTGCTCTATCCTCTATATAACCAGCCTTGGAGCTAACCCAGCGTACCTGGCATTGAATTATCCACGACCATTAGGTCAAACAAGTGTATGATGTGCTTCTGGTTAAGTCTAACCAAAACTACCAGCGCTTAACGCGATATTGCCACCATTGACTCATAAGTAAATGCTTTTCGACCAGCGCTTAGCGCGCTATTGCCATCCTTGACTCATAAGTCAAGTGTTTCTCAATCAGATAATGCAGACAGGCATATATCATATATACCAAATATCCAAATACAAAGCATTCAACAGGCTTAATCAATAATCACAAGCATAATCATAATCATGCACATTCTCATGTGTTCATGTCCTATTCATATTCCTGTTCAATAATTCGGGAATCATAAGCATAATCATAATCATAGACATTCTTAGGCGTTCATGCCCTATTCATATTCATGTCCAATAATTTAGGCCAAGCCATAATCACATGTATCACATACTAGGTGCAGCTTTCATACATTTGGTCCAAGCACTAGTTAAATATGAGCGACCCTCGAGCACGATCCTGTACCAAGCCCTAGCAGTAACCTAGTCATAACCATCAATAATAATCTCATAAGATTCAATCCTTACAAACAAACTCTGGGACCACTCCCATGCTCTCGGGACTTCCAATCCACCCAACGGGGTGGTTGAACCATCCCCTAGCCCCCAAAGTCCTCCCAAGCCCTAAAAATGGGTTTTTTTTGAAACTGGACTAGCGCTGGGGCACCATCCAAGTCAGAGAGCCACCATTTGGCTTCCCCTGCCTAGCGTTGGGGCGCCGAGGACAGCGCTGGGGCGCCATCTCTACAGTCCAGAATTCTCTGGTTTTCCCCTGCTTTTTCCCCTGAGTTCAAGTCACCAAAACCTCATCTAAACACCATCCAAACTCACTATTTTACCTTAAAACCTCATCAATACACTACTCTTAAAAAAACCAAAGCTTATCACACTCAAAACCTCCACAAAATACTCAAATTCAAGACCTTGAGCTTCAAAGCTCAAGAACACTCAAAACCAAAACACAATTCACTTAAAACAAGAATTGAAGCTCACCTCAGCTGTGATTATGTCATCTTATATGTAACTAATCATGCCCCAAATTCAAGCCTTCAATCCAAGCTTAAGTTTTCCATTAATTTCCTCAAAAATCAAACCAAGAATAAAGAGAAAGAGAGACTAACGAGAGAGAGAGAGAAAGAAAAAAAAAGTTGAGGAAGAGTTTGTCCTGTTTTTTGGGTTTCCTACGGCTGAAGGGAACAATGAATAAGTCACTAATTTTGCACCAAAATGACCATATTGCCCCTTAGCCTAAGCCTTGCCCTCTTAAGCCCTCAAGGGTAAATTTGTCATTTTCCACTTATTCCGTTAATAATAATTAACGTCTCACAATTCCTGTTATTTCTAATATTCTCAAATATTACCAAATAATTTCCCCATTACCCGATCATGGTAATGTACTAAATAACCAAATTACCCCTAGCCTTAATCCGAGCCTGGTAATTGACCCCATTGTGACTTTCCTGCTAACTTGCTCCCTAGGATCACCTCATGCCGAGTAACCCAAATATATCCACATAATGATGTGGTTCCACACATATATCACATAAATGCCAAATATACCCATAACGGGCCAAATTACAAAAATTGCCCTTTTAATCAGAAATGGGCCCACATGAATAATTAATACACATAAACATGCATATCAAGTCACATTATAATATAACTCACATAATCATATAATGATACATATATATATATCACATAATCACATAATTTCCATAATTTTCCATCCTGGTCCCCTCATCAAGGCCCTAAGCCTTATTAGGTAATTTGGGACATTACAGTATGTGTTCGCGTAACGGGTAATTATTTGGTGATTAATTGGGCACATCGGGATTAGTTAGGAATCTATAGGACTACTTGAGGTTTAGTGGGAAAAAAAGTGGCAGAAGATGATTTTGCCCGTGGTGGTGTTAGAAAGACTACAGATAAGTTATGGGCATGTGGGCCTTTTGTATTAGGGGATAGACTTAGCCTTAGGAACTCTGTGGAAAGAACTAATCAGAAAACATACTCTCTCTTAGCCTTATATCTCTCTCTTGGCACTCACTCTCTCTCCCTTGGAGTACTTGGGAATTTGGTGGAACTCTTGAGGAGTTAGCTTGGGAATTTGTGAGTTCAAGCTGAGGATTTGGCTAGGAGCAATTCAAAGCTTGGTTCACACAATTGAGGTAAGGATTATATACTGATCTTGTTGAGTTTTCTGTTGTGGTTTAAAGGTTTTTATAGGATTGAACCTTGAGTCTAATTCTGAGTTTTAGTGAGACTGCGGGGTGGTTTTTGGGATATTAATACTGTTGATGTTGTTTGGATATGAATTCTAGGTCTAGGTTTTGAATTTGGTAAATTTTAGGGAGTTTGGCTCGTAAGAATGCATGGAAGATTGCTGGGTTTTGGGCTCGAGTCGCGGCCCTGTTCTTCAGGCACCGCGGCCCGTGTGTACGAAGAGGCTTGGGGAGC